>NW_026970176.1:300000-413537 GCF_028390025.1 Pseudophryne corroboree
ATGATGCTCCAAAATCAACTTCTGTCACCTTAGTGATACATTTTGGGATAGTACCTAAAGTTTAAAGCAGAAATTGGGGCACTTTTGAAATTTTCATTTTTGACCAAAATCGATAGGTTCGGGGCTTATTGAATTTCTCATATGCCACAAAACGATTGAAGCTCCTGTTCAAAAATGATGCTCCAAAATCAACTTCTGTCACCTTAGTGATACATTTTGGGATAGTACCTAAAGTTTAAAGCAGAAATTGGGGCACTTTTGAAATTTTCATTTTTGACCAAAATCGACAGGTCCGGGGCTTAGGAAATTTCTCATATGCCACAAAACGGTTGAAGCTCCTGTTCAAAAATGATGCTCCGAAATCAACTTCTGTCACCTTAGTGATACATTTTGGGATAGTACCTAAAGTTTAAAGCAGAAATTGGGGCACTTTTGAAATTTTCATTTTTGACCAAAATCGACAGGTCCGGGGCTTAGGGAATTTCTCATATGCCACAAAACGATTGAAGCTCCTGTTCAAAAATGATGCTCTGAAATCAACTTCTGTCACCTTAGTGATACATTTTGGGATAGTACCTAAAGTTTAAAGCAGAAATTGGGGCACTTTTGAAATTTTCATTTTTGACCAAAATCGACAGGTCCGGGGCTTAGGGAATTTCTCATATGCCACAAAACGGTTGAAGCTCCTGTTCAAAAATGATGCTCCGAAATCAACTTCTGTCACCTTAGTGATACATTTTGGGATAGTACCTAAAGTTTAAAGCAGAAATTGGGGAACTTTTGAAATTTTCATTTTTTACCAAAATCGACAGGTCCGGGGCTTAGGGAATTTCTCATATGCCACAAAACGGTTGAAGCTCCTGTTCAAAAATGATGCTCTGAAATCAACTTCTGTCACCTTTGTGATACATTTTGGGATAGTACCTAAAGTTTAAAGCAGAAATTGGGGAACTTTTGAAATTTTCATTTTTGACCAAAATCGACAGGTCCGGGGCTTAGGGAATTTCTCATATGCCACAAAACGGTTGAAGCTCCTGTTCAAAAATGATGCTCCGAAATCAACTTCTGTCACCTTAGTGATACATTTTGGGATAGTACCTAAAGTTTAAAGCAGAAATTGGGGAACTTTTGAAATTTTCATTTTTGACCAAAATCGACAGGTCTGGGGCTTAGGGAATTTCTCATATGCCACAAAACGGTTGAAGCTCCTGTTCAAAAATGATGCTCCGAAATCAACTTCTGTCACCTTAGTGATACATTTTGGGATAGTACCTAAAGTTTAAAGCAGAAATTGGGGCACTTTTGAAATTTTCATTTTTGACCAAAATCGACAGGTCCGGGGCTTAGGGAATTTCTCATATGCCACAAAACGGTTGAAGCTCCTGTTCAAAAATGATGCTCCGAAATCAACTTCTGTCACCTTAGTGATACATTTTGGGATAGTACCTAAAGTTTAAAGCAGAAATTGGGGAACTTTTGAAATTTTCATTTTTGACCAAAATCGACAGGTCCGGGGCTTAGGGAATTTCTCATATGCCACAAAACGGTTGAAGCTCCTGTTCAAAAATGATGCTCCGAAATCAACTTCTGTCACCTTAGTGATACATTTTGGGATAGTACCTAAAGTTTAAAGCAGAAATTGGGGAACTTTTGAAATTTTCATTTTTGACCAAAATCGACAGGTCTGGGGCTTAGGGAATTTCTCATATGCCACAAAACGGTTGAAGCTCCTGTTCAAAAATGATGCTCTGAAATCAACTTCTGTCACCTTTGTGATACATTTTGGGATAGTTCCTAAAGTTTAAAACAGTAATTGGGGAACTTTTGAAATTTTCATTTTTGACCAAAATCGACAGGTCCGGGGCTTAGGGAATTTCTCATATGCCACAAAACGGTTGAAGCTCCTGTTCAAAAATGATGCTCCGAAATCAACTTCTGTCACCTTAGTGATACATTTTGGGATAGTACCTAAAGTTTAAAGCAGAAATTGGGGAACTTTTGAAATTTTCATTTTTGACCAAAATCGACAGGTCTGGGGCTTAGGGAATTTCTCATATGCCACAAAACGGTTGAAGCTCCTGTTCAAAAATGATGCTCTGAAATCAACTTCTGTCACCTTTGTGATACATTTTGGGATAGTACCTAAAGTTTAAAGCAGAAATTGGGGCACTTTTGAAATATTCATTTTTGACCAAAATCGACAGGTCCGGGGCTTAGGGAATTTATCATATGCCACAAAACGGTTGAAGCTCCTGTTCAAAAATGATGCTCTGAAATCAACTTCTGTCACCTTTGTGATACATTTTGGGATAGTACCTACAGTTTAAAGCAGAAATTGGGGCACTTTTGAAATTTTCATTTTTGACCAAAATCGACAGGTCCGGGGCTTAGGGAATTTCTCATATGCCACAAAACGGTTGAAGCTCCTGTTCAAAAATGATGCTCCAAAATCAACTTCTGTCACCTTAGTGATACATTTTGGGATAGTACCTAAAGTTTAAAGCAGAAATTGGGGCACTTTTGAAATTTTCATTTTTGACCAAAATCGATAGGTTCGGGGCTTATTGAATTTCTCATATGCCACAAAACGATTGAAGCTCCTGTTCAAAAATGATGCTCCAAAATCAACTTCTGTCACCTTAGTGATACATTTTGGGATAGTACCTAAAGTTTAAAGCAGAAATTGGGGCACTTTTGAAATTTTCATTTTTGACCAAAATCGACAGGTCCGGGGCTTAGGAAATTTCTCATATGCCACAAAACGGTTGAAGCTCCTGTTCAAAAATGATGCTCCGAAATCAACTTCTGTCACCTTAGTGATACATTTTGGGATAGTACCTAAAGTTTAAAGCAGAAATTGGGGCACTTTTGAAATTTTCATTTTTGACCAAAATCGACAGGTCCGGGGCTTAGGGAATTTCTCATATGCCACAAAACGATTGAAGCTCCTGTTCAAAAATGATGCTCTGAAATCAACTTCTGTCACCTTAGTGATACATTTTGGGATAGTACCTAAAGTTTAAAGCAGAAATTGGGGCACTTTTGAAATTTTCATTTTTGACCAAAATCGACAGGTCCGGGGCTTAGGGAATTTCTCATATGCCACAAAACGGTTGAAGCTCCTGTTCAAAAATGATGCTCCGAAATCAACTTCTGTCACCTTAGTGATACATTTTGGGATAGTACCTAAAGTTTAAAGCAGAAATTGGGGAACTTTTGAAATTTTCATTTTTTACCAAAATCGACAGGTCCGGGGCTTAGGGAATTTCTCATATGCCACAAAACGGTTGAAGCTCCTGTTCAAAAATGATGCTCTGAAATCAACTTCTGTCACCTTTGTGATACATTTTGGGATAGTACCTAAAGTTTAAAGCAGAAATTGGGGAACTTTTGAAATTTTCATTTTTGACCAAAATCGACAGGTCCGGGGCTTAGGGAATTTCTCATATGCCACAAAACGGTTGAAGCTCCTGTTCAAAAATGATGCTCCGAAATCAACTTCTGTCACCTTAGTGATACATTTTGGGATAGTACCTAAAGTTTAAAGCAGAAATTGGGGAACTTTTGAAATTTTCATTTTTGACCAAAATCGACAGGTCTGGGGCTTAGGGAATTTCTCATATGCCACAAAACGGTTGAAGCTCCTGTTCAAAAATGATGCTCCGAAATCAACTTCTGTCACCTTAGTGATACATTTTGGGATAGTACCTAAAGTTTAAAGCAGAAATTGGGGCACTTTTGAAATTTTCATTTTTGACCAAAATCGACAGGTCCGGGGCTTAGGGAATTTCTCATATGCCACAAAACGGTTGAAGCTCCTGTTCAAAAATGATGCTCCGAAATCAACTTCTGTCACCTTAGTGATACATTTTGGGATAGTACCTAAAGTTTAAAGCAGAAATTGGGGAACTTTTGAAATTTTCATTTTTGACCAAAATCGACAGGTCCGGGGCTTAGGGAATTTCTCATATGCCACAAAACGGTTGAAGCTCCTGTTCAAAAATGATGCTCCGAAATCAACTTCTGTCACCTTAGTGATACATTTTGGGATAGTACCTAAAGTTTAAAGCAGAAATTGGGGAACTTTTGAAATTTTCATTTTTGACCAAAATCGACAGGTCTGGGGCTTAGGGAATTTCTCATATGCCACAAAACGGTTGAAGCTCCTGTTCAAAAATGATGCTCCAAAATCAACTTCTGTCACCTTAGTGATACATTTTGGGATAGTACCTAAAGTTTAAAGCAGAAATTGGGGCACTTTTGAAATTTTCATTTTTGACCAAAATCGACAGGTCCGGGGCTTAGGAAATTTCTCATATGCCACAAAACGGTTGAAGCTCCTGTTCAAAAATGATGCTCCGAAATCAACTTCTGTCACCTTAGTGATACATTTTGGGATAGTACCTAAAGTTTAAAGCAGAAATTGGGGCACTTTTGAAATTTTCATTTTTGACCATAATCGACAGGTCCGGGGCTTAGGGAATTTCTCATATGCCACAAAACGATTGAAGCTCCTGTTCAAAAATGATGCTCTGAAATCAACTTCTGTCACCTTAGTGATACATTTTGGGATAGTACCTAAAGTTTAAAGCAGAAATTGGGGCACTTTTGAAATTTTCATTTTTGACCAAAATCGACAGGTCCGGGGCTTAGGGAATTTCTCATATGCCACAAAACGGTTGAAGCTCCTGTTCAAAAATGATGCTCCGAAATCAACTTCTGTCACCTTAGTGATACATTTTGGGATAGTACCTAAAGTTTAAAGCAGAAATTGGGGAACTTTTGAAATTTTCATTTTTGACCAAAATCGACAGGTCCGGGGCTTAGGGAATTTCTCATATGCCACAAAACGGTTGAAGCTCCTGTTCAAAAATGATGCTCTGAAATCAACTTCTGTCACCTTTGTGATACATTTTGGGATAGTACCTAAAGTTTAAAGCAGAAATTGGGGCACTTTTGAAATATTCATTTTTGACCAAAATCGACAGGTCCGGGGCTTAGGGAATTTCTCATATGCCACAAAATGGTTGAAGCTCCTGTTCAAAAATGATGCTCTGAAATCAACTTCTGTCACCTTTGTGATACATTTTGGGATAGTACCTACAGTTTAAAGCAGAAATTGGGGCACTTTTGAAATTTTCATTTTTGACCAAAATCGACAGGTCCGGGTCTTAGGGAATTTCTCATATGCCACAAAACGGTTGAAGCTCCTGTTCAAAAATGATGCTCCGAAATCAACTTCTGTCACCTTAGTGATACATTTTGGGATAGTTCCTAAAGTTTAAAACAGTAATTGGGGAACTTTTGAAATTTTCATTTTTGACCAAAATCGACAGGTACGGGGCTTAGGGAATTTCTCATATGCCACAAAACGGTTGAAGCTCCTGTTCAAAAATGATGCTCTGAAATCAACTTCTGTCACCTTTGTGATACATTTTGGGATAGTACCTAAAGTTTAAAGCAGAAATTGGGGCACTTTTGAAATATTCATTTTTGACCAAAATCGACAGGTCCGGGGCTTAGGGAATTTATCATATGCCACAAAACGGTTGAAGCTCCTGTTCAAAAATGATGCTCTGAAATCAACTTCTGTCACCTTTGTGATACATTTTGGGATAGTACCTACAGTTTAAAGCAGAAATTGGGGCACTTTTGAAATTTTCATTTTTGACCAAAATCGACAGGTCCGGGGCTTAGGGAATTTCTCATATGCCACAAAACGGTTGAAGCTCCTGTTCAAAAATGATGCTCCAAAATCAACTTCTGTCACCTTAGTGATACATTTTGGGATAGTACCTAAAGTTTAAAGCAGAAATTGGGGCACTTTTGAAATTTTCATTTTTGACCAAAATCGATAGGTTCGGGGCTTATTGAATTTCTCATATGCCACAAAACGATTGAAGCTCCTGTTCAAAAATGATGCTCCAAAATCAACTTCTGTCACCTTAGTGATACATTTTGGGATAGTACCTAAAGTTTAAAGCAGAAATTGGGGCACTTTTGAAATTTTCATTTTTGACCAAAATCGACAGGTCCGGGGCTTAGGAAATTTCTCATATGCCACAAAACGGTTGAAGCTCCTGTTCAAAAATGATGCTCCGAAATCAACTTCTGTCACCTTAGTGATACATTTTGGGATAGTACCTAAAGTTTAAAGCAGAAATTGGGGCACTTTTGAAATTTTCATTTTTGACCAAAATCGACAGGTCCGGGGCTTAGGGAATTTCTCATATGCCACAAAACGATTGAAGCTCCTGTTCAAAAATGATGCTCTGAAATCAACTTCTGTCACCTTAGTGATACATTTTGGGATAGTACCTAAAGTTTAAAGCAGAAATTGGGGCACTTTTGAAATTTTCATTTTTGACCAAAATCGACAGGTCCGGGGCTTAGGGAATTTCTCATATGCCACAAAACGGTTGAAGCTCCTGTTCAAAAATGATGCTCCGAAATCAACTTCTGTCACCTTAGTGATACATTTTGGGATAGTACCTAAAGTTTAAAGCAGAAATTGGGGAACTTTTGAAATTTTCATTTTTGACCAAAATCGACAGGTCCGGGGCTTAGGGAATTTCTCATATGCCACAAAACGGTTGAAGCTCCTGTTCAAAAATGATGCTCTGAAATCAACTTCTGTCACCTTTGTGATACATTTTGGGATAGTACCTAAAGTTTAAAGCAGAAATTGGGGAACTTTTGAAATTTTCATTTTTGACCAAAATCGACAGGTCCGGGGCTTAGGGAATTTCTCATATGCCACAAAACGGTTGAAGCTCCTGTTCAAAAATGATGCTCCGAAATCAACTTCTGTCACCTTAGTGATACATTTTGGGATAGTACCTAAAGTTTAAAGCAGAAATTGGGGAACTTTTGAAATTTTCATTTTTGACCAAAATCGACAGGTCTGGGGCTTAGGGAATTTCTCATATGCCACAAAACGGTTGAAGCTCCTGTTCAAAAATGATGCTCCGAAATCAACTTCTGTCACCTTAGTGATACATTTTGGGATAGTACCTAAAGTTTAAAGCAGAAATTGGGGCACTTTTGAAATTTTCATTTTTGACCAAAATCGACAGGTCCGGGGCTTAGGGAATTTCTCATATGCCACAAAACGGTTGAAGCTCCTGTTCAAAAATGATGCTCCGAAATCAACTTCTGTCACCTTAGTGATACATTTTGGGATAGTACCTAAAGTTTAAAGCAGAAATTGGGGAACTTTTGAAATTTTCATTTTTGACCAAAATCGACAGGTCCGGGGCTTAGGGAATTTCTCATATGCCACAAAACGGTTGAAGCTCCTGTTCAAAAATGATGCTCCGAAATCAACTTCTGTCACCTTAGTGATACATTTTGGGATAGTACCTAAAGTTTAAAGCAGAAATTGGGGAACTTTTGAAATTTTCATTTTTGACCAAAATCGACAGGTCTGGGGCTTAGGGAATTTCTCATATGCCACAAAACGGTTGAAGCTCCTGTTCAAAAATGATGCTCTGAAATCAACTTCTGTCACCTTTGTGATACATTTTGGGATAGTACCTAAAGTTTAAAGCAGAAATTGGGGCACTTTTGAAATATTCATTTTTGACCAAAATCGACAGGTCCGGGGCTTAGGGAATTTTTCATATGCCACAAAACGGTTGAAGCTCCTGTTCAAAAATGATGCTCCAAAATATACTTCTGTCACCTTAGTGATACATTTTGGGATAGTACCTAAAGTTTAAAGCAGAAATTGGGGCACTTTTGAAATTTTCATTTTTGACCAAAATCGACAGGTCTGGGGCTTAGGGAATTTTTCATATGCCACAAAACGGTTGAAGCTCCTGTTCAAAAATGATGCTCCGAAATCACTTCTGTCACCTTAGTGATACATTTTGGGATAGTACCTAAAGTTTAAAGCAGAAATTGGGGAACTTTTGAAATTTTCATTTTTGACCAAAATTGACAGGTCCGGGGCTTAGGGAATTTCTCATATGCCACAAAACGGTTGAAGCTCCTGTTCAAAAATGATGCTCCGAAATCACTTCTGTCACCTTAGTGATACATTTTGGGATAGTACCTAAAGTTTAAAGCAGAAATTGGGGAACTTTTGAAATTTTCATTTTTGACCAAAATTGACAGGTCCGGGGCTTAGGGAATTTCTCATATGCCACAAAACGGTTGAAGCTCCTGTTCAAAAATGATGCTCTGAAATCAACTTCTGTCACCTTTGTGATACATTTTGGGATAGTACCTAAAGTTTAAAGCAGAAATTGGGGCACTTTTGAAATATTCATTTTTGACCAAAATCGACAGGTCCGGGGCTTAGGGAATTTTTCATATGCCACAAAACGGTTGAAGCTCCTGTTCAAAAATGATGCTCCAAAATCAACTTCTGTCACCTTAGTGATACATTTTGGGATAGTACCTAAAATTTAAAGCAGAAATTGGGGCACTTTTGAATTTTCATTTTTGACCAAAATCGATAGGTCCGGGGCTTAGGGAATTTTTCATATGCCACAAAACAGTTGAAGCTCCTGTTCAAAAATGATGCTCCAAAATATACTTCTGTCACCTTAGTGATACATTTTGGGATAGTACCTAAAGTTTAAAGCAGAAATTGGGGCACTTTTGAAATTTTCATTTTTGACCAAAATCGATAGGTTCGGGGCTTAGGGAATTTCTCATATGCCACAAAACGATTGAAGCTCCTGTTCAAAAATGATGCTCCGAAATCAACTTCTGTCACCTTAGTGATACATTTTGGGATAGTACCTAAAGTTTAAAGCAGAAATTGGGGAACTTTTGAAATTTTCATTTTTGACCAAAATCGACAGGTCCGGGGCTTAGGGAATTTCTCATATGCCACAAAACGGTTGAAGCTCCTGTTCAAAAATGATGCTCTGAAATCAACTTCTGTCACCTTTGTGATACATTTTGGGATAGTACCTAAAGTTTAAAGCAGAAATTGGGGCACTTTTGAAATATTCATTTTTGACCAAAATCGACAGGTCCGGGGCTTAGGGAATTTTTCATATGCCACAAAACGGTTGAAGCTCCTGTTCAAAAATGATGCTCCAAAATCAACTTCTGTCACCTTAGTGATACATTTTGGGATAGTACCTAAAGTTTAAAGCAGAAATTGGGGAACTTTTGAAATTTTCATTTTTGACCAAAATCGACAGGTCCGGGGCTTAGGGAATTTCTCATATGCCACAAAACGGTTGAAGCTCCTGTTCAAAAATGATGCTCCGAAATCAACTTCTGTCACCTTAGTGATACATTTTGGGATAGTACCTAAAGTTTAAAGCAGAAATTGGGGAACTTTTGAAATTTTCATTTTTGACCAAAATCGACAGGTCCGGGGCTTAGGGAATTTCTCATATGCCACAAAACGGTTGAAGCTCCTGTTCAAAAATGATGCTCTGAAATCAACTTCTGTCACCTTTGTGATACATTTTGGGATAGTACCTAAAGTTTAAAGCAGAAATTGGGGAACTTTTGAAATTTTCATTTTTGACCAAAATCGACAGGTCCGGGGCTTAGGGAATTTCTCATATGCCACAAAACGGTTGAAGCTCCTGTTCAAAAATGATGCTCCGAAATCAACTTCTGTCACCTTAGTGATACATTTTGGGATAGTACCTAAAGTTTAAAGCAGAAATTGGGGAACTTTTGAAATTTTCATTTTTGACCAAAATCGACAGGTCTGGGGCTTAGGGAATTTTTCATATGCCACAAAACGGTTGAAGCTCCTGTTCAAAAATGATGCTCCGAAATCAACTTCTGTCACCTTAGTGATACATTTTGGGATAGTACCTAAAGTTTAAAGCAGAAATTGGGGAACTTTTGAAATTTTCATTTTTGACCAAAATCGACAGGTCCGGGGCTTAGGGAATTTCTCATATGCCACAAAACGGTTGAAGCTCCTGTTCAAAAATGATGCTCCGAAATCAACTTCTGTCACCTTAGTGATACATTTTGGGATAGTACCTAAAGTTTAAAGCAGAAATTGGGGAACTTTTGAAATTTTCATTTTTGACCAAAATCGACAGGTCTGGGGCTTAGGGAATTTCTCATATGCCACAAAACGGTTGAAGCTCCTGTTCAAAAATGATGCTCTGAAATCAACTTCTGTCACCTTTGTGATACATTTTGGGATAGTACCTAAAGTTTAAAGCAGAAATTGGGGCACTTTTGAAATTTTCATTTTTGACCAAAATCGACAGGTCCGGGGCTTAGGGAATTTCTCATATGCCACAAAACGGTTGAAGCTCCTGTTCAAAAATGATGCTCCGAAATCAACTTCTGTCACCTTAGTGATACATTTTGGGATAGTACCTAAAGTTTAAAGCAGAAATTGGGGAACTTTTGAAATTTTCATTTTTGACCAAAATCGACAGGTCTGGGGCTTAGGGAATTTCTCATATGCCACAAAACGGTTGAAGCTCCTGTTCAAAAATGATGCTCTGAAATCAACTTCTGTCACCTTTGTGATACATTTTGGGATAGTACCTAAAGTTTAAAGCAGAAATTGGGGAACTTTTGAAATTTTCATTTTTGACCAAAATCGACAGGTCTGGGGCTTAGGGAATTTCTCATATGCCACAAAACGGTTGAAGCTCCTGTTCAAAAATGATGCTCCGAAATCAACTTCTGTCACCTTAGTGATACATTTTGGGATAGTACCTAAAGTTTAAAGCAGAAATTGGGGAACTTTTGAAATTTTCATTTTTGACCAAAATCGACAGGTCCGGGGCTTAGGGAATTTCTCATATGCCACAAAACGGTTGAAGCTCCTGTTCAAAAATGATGCTCTGAAATCAACTTCTGTCACCTTTGTGATACATTTTGGGATAGTACCTAAAGTTTAAAGCAGAAATTGGGGAACTTTTGAAATTTTCATTTTTGACCAAAATCGACAGGTCTGGGGCTTAGGGAATTTTTCATATGCCACAAAACGGTTGAAGCTCCTGTTCAAAA
Source organism: Pseudophryne corroboree (assembly GCF_028390025.1). NCBI lineage: Eukaryota > Metazoa > Chordata > Amphibia > Anura > Myobatrachidae > Pseudophryne > Pseudophryne corroboree. Next base: position 310,960 of record NW_026970176.1, read on the forward strand.
ATGATGCTCCGAAATCAACTTCTGTCACCTTAGTGATACATTTTGGGATAGTAACTAAAGTTTAAAGCAGAAATTGGGGCACTCTTGAAATTTTCATTTTTGACCAAAATCGACAGGTCTGGGGCTTAGGGAATTTTTCATATGCCACAAAACGGTTGAAGCTCCTGTTCAAAAATGATGCTCCGAAATCACTTCTGTCACCTTAGTGATACATTTTGGGATAGTACCTAAAGTTTAAAGCAGAAATTGGGGAACTTTTGAAATTTTCATTTTTGACCAAAATTGACAGGTCCGGGGCTTAGGGAATTTCTCATATGCCACAAAACGGTTGAAGCTCCTGTTCAAAAATGATGCTCCGAAATCAACTTCTGTCACCTTAGTGATACATTTTGGGATAGTACCTAAAGTTTAAAGCAGAAATTGGGGCACTTTTGAAATTTTCACTTTTGACCAAAATCGACAGGTCCGGGGCTTAGGGAGTTTCTCATATGCCACAAAACGGTTGAAGCTCCTGTTCAAAAATGATGATCCGAAATCAACTTCTGTCACCTTAGTGATACATTTTGGGATAGTACCTAAAGTTTAAAGCAGAAATTGGGGCACTTTTGAAATTTTCATTTTTGAACAAAATCGACAGGTCCGGGGCTTAGGGAATTTCTCATATGCCACAAAACGGTTGAATCTCCTGTTCAAAAATGATGCTCCGAAATCAACTTCTCTCACCTTAGTGATACATTTTGGGATAGTACCTAAAGTTTAAAGCAGAAATTGGGGCACTTTTGAAATTTTCACTTTTGACCAAAATCGACAGGTCCGGGGCTTAGGGAATTTCTCATATGCCACAAAACGATTGAAGCTCCTGTTCAAAAATGATGCTCTGAAATCAACTTCTGTCACCTTAGTGATACATTTTGGGATAGTACCTAAAGTTTAAAGCAGAAATTGGGGCACTTTTGAAATTTTCATTTTTGACCAAAATCGACAGGTCCGGGGCTTAGGGAATTTCTCATATGCCACAGAACGGTTGAAGCTCCTGTTCAAAAATGATGCTCCGAAATCAACTTCTGTCACCTTAGTGATACATTTTGGGATAGTACCTAAAGTTTAAAGCAGAAATTGGGGAACTTTTGAAATTTTCATTTTTGACCAAAATCGACAGGTCCGGGGCTTAGGGAATTTCTCATATGCCACAAAACGGTTGAAGCTCCTGTTCAAAAATGATGCTCTGAAATCAACTTCTGTCACCTTTGTGATACATTTTGGGATAGTACCTAAAGTTTAAAGCAGAAATTGGGGCACTTTTGAAATATTCATTTTTGACCAAAATCGACAGGTCCGGGGCTTAGGGAATTTTTCATATGCCACAAAACGGTTGAAGCTCCTGTTCAAAAATGATGCTCCAAAATCAACTTCTGTCACCTTAGTGATACATTTTGGGATAGTACCTAAAATTTAAAGCAGAAATTGGGGCACTTTTGAATTTTCATTTTTGACCAAAATCGACAGGTCTGGGGCTTAGGGAATTTTTCATATGCCACAAAACGGTTGAAGCTCCTGTTCAAAAATGATGCTCCAAAATATACTTCTGTCACCTTAGTGATACATTTTGGGATAGTACCTAAAGTTTAAAGCAGAAATTGGGGCACTTTTGAAATTTTCATTTTTGACCAAAATCGACAGGTCCGGGGCTTAGGGAATTTCTCATATGCCACAAAACGGTTGAAGCTCCTGTTCAAAAATGATGCTCCGAAATCAACTTCTGTCACCTTAGTGATACATTTTGGGATAGTACCTAAAGTTTAAAACAGAAATTGGGGAACTTTTGAAATTTTCATTTTTGACCAAAATTGACAGGTACGGGGCTTAGGGAATTTCTCATATGCCACAATACGGTTGAAGCTCCTGTTCAAAAATGATGCTCTGAAATCAACTTCTGTCACCTTTGTGATACATTTTGGGATAGTACCTAAAGTTTAAAGCAGAAATTGGGGCACTTTTGAAATATTCATTTTTGACCAAAATCGACAGGTCCGGGGCTTAGGGAATTTCTCATATGCCACAAAACGGTTGAAGCTCCTGTTCAAAAATGATGCTCCGAAATCAACTTCTCTCACCTTAGTGATACATTTTGGGATAGTACCTAAAGTTTAAAGCAGAAATTGGGGCACTTTTCAAATTTTCACTTTTGACCAAAATCGACAGGTCCGGGGCTTAGGGAATTTCTCATATGCCACAAAACGATTGAAGCTCCTGTTCAAAAATGATGCTCTGAAATCAACTTCTGTCACCTTAGTGATACATTTTGGGATAGTACCTAAAGTTTAAAGCAGAAATTGGGGCACTTTTGAAATTTTCATTTTTGACCAAAATCGACAGGTCCGGGGCTTAGGGAATTTTTCATATGCCACAAAACGGTTGAAGCTCCTGTTCAAAAATGATGCTCCAAAATCAACTTCTGTCACCTTAGTGATACATTTTGGGATAGTACCTAAAATTTAAAGCAGAAATTGGGGCCCTTTTGAATTTTCATTTTTTACCAAAATCGACAGGTCCGGGGCTTAGGGAATTTTTCATATGCCACAAAACGGTTGAAGCTCCTGTTCAAAAATGATGCTCCAAAATATACTTCTGTCACCTTAGTGATACATTTTGGGATAGTACCTAAAGTTTAAAGCAGAAATTGGGGCACTTTTGAAATTTTCATTTTTGACCAAAATCGACAGGTCCGGGGCTTAGGGAATTTCTCATATGCCACAAAACGGTTGAAGCTCCTGTTCAAAAATGATGCTCCAAAATCAACTTCTGTCACCTTAGTGATACATTTTGGGATAGTACCTAAAGTTTAAAGCAGAAATTGGGGCACTTTTGAAATTTTCATTTTTGACCAAAATCGACAGGTCCGGGGCTTAGGAAATTTCTCATATGCCACAAAACGGTTGAAGCTCCTGTTCAAAAATGATGCTCCGAAATCAACTTCTGTCACCTTAGTGATACATTTTGGGATAGTACCTAAAGTTTAAAGCAGAAATTGGGGCACTTTTGAAATTTTCATTTTTGACCAAAATCGACAGGTCCGGGGCTTAGGGAATTTCTCATATGCCACAAAACGGTTGAAGCTCCTGTTCAAAAATGATGCTCCGAAATCAACTTCTGTCACCTTAGTGATACATTTTGGGATAGTACCTAAAGTTTAAAGCAGAAATTGGGGAACTTTTGAAATTTTCATTTTTGACCAAAATCGACAGGTCCGGGGCTTAGGGAATTTCTCATATGCCACAAAACGGTTGAAGCTCCTGTTCAAAAATGATGCTCTGAAATCAACTTCTGTCACCTTTGTGATACATTTTGGGATAGTACCTAAAGTTTAAAGCAGAAATTGGGGAACTTTTGAAATTTTCATTTTTGACCAAAATCGACAGGTCCGGGGCTTAGGGAATTTCTCATATGCCACAAAACGGTTGAAGCTCCTGTTCAAAAATGATGCTCCGAAATCAACTTCTGTCACCTTAGTGATACATTTTGGGATAGTACCTAAAGTTTAAAGCAGAAATTGGGGAACTTGTGAAATTTTCATTTTTGACCAAAATCGACAGGTCCGAGGCTTAGGGAATTTCTCATATGCCACAAAATGGTTGAATCTCCTGTTCAAAAATGATGCTCTGAAATCAACTTCTGTCACCTTTGTGATACATTTTGGGATAGTACCTAAAGTTTAAAGCAGAAATTGGGGAACTTTTGAAATTTTCATTTTTGACCAAAATCGACAGGTCCGGGGCTTAGGGAATTTCTCATATGCCACAAAACGGTTGAAGCTCCTGTTCAAAAATGATGCTCCGAAATCAACTTCTGTCACCTTAGTGATACATTTTGGGATAGTACCTAAAGTTTAAAGCAGAAATTGGGGAACTTTTGAAATTTTCATTTTTGACCAAAATCGACAGGTCTGGGGCTTAGGGAATTTCTCATATGTTACAAAACGGTTGAAGCTCCTGTTCAAAAATGATGCTCTGAAATCAACTTCTGTCACCTTTGTGATACATTTTGGGATAGTACCTAAAGTTTAAAGCAGAAATTGGGGCACTTTTGAAATTTTCATTTTTGACCAAAATCGACAGGTCCGGGGCTTAGGGAATTTCTCATATGCCACAAAACGGTTGAAGCTCCTGTTCAAAAATGATGCTCCGAAATCAACTTCTGTCACCTTAGTGATACATTTTGGGATAGTACCTAAAGTTTAAAGCAGAAATTGGGGCACTCTTGAAATTTTCATTTTTGACCAAAATCGACAGGTCTGGGGCTTAGGGAATTTTTCATATGCCACAAAACGGTTGAAGCTCCTGTTCAAAAATGATGCTCCGAAATCACTTCTGTCACCTTAGTGATACATTTTGGGATAGTACCTAAAGTTTAAAGCAGAAATTGGGACACTTTTGAAATTTTCACTTTTGACCAAAATCGACAGGTCCGGGGCTTAGGGAGTTTCTCATATGCCACAAAACGGTTGAAGCTTCTGTTCAAAAATGATGATCCGAAATCAACTTCTGTCACCTTAGTGATACATTTTGGGATAGTACCTAAAGTTTAAAGCAGAAATTGGGGCACTTTTGAAATTTTCATTTTTGAACAAAATCGACAGGTCCGGGGCTTAGGGAATTTCTCATATGCCACAAAACGATTGAAGCTCCTGTTCAAAAATGATGCTCTGAAATCAACTTCTGTCACCTTAGTGATACATTTTTGGATAGTACCTAAAGTTTAAAGCAGAAATTGGGGCACTTTTGAAATTTTCATTTTTGAACAAAATCGACAGGTCCGGGGCTTAGGGAATTTCTCATATGCCACAAAACGATTGAAGCTCCTGTTCAAAAATGATGCTCTGAAATCAACTTCTGTCACCTTAGTGATACATTTTGGGATAGTACCTAAAGTTTAAAGCAGAAATTGGGGCACTTTTGAAATTTTCATTTTTGACAAAAATCAACAGGTCCGGGGCTTAGGGAATTTCTCATATGCCACAGAACGGTTGAAGCTCCTGTTCAAAAATGATGCTCCGAAATCAACTTCTGTCACCTTAGTGATACATTTTGGGATAGTACCTAAAGTTTAAAGCAGAAATTGGGGAACTTTTGAAATTTTCATTTTTGACCAAAATCGACAGGTCCGGGGCTTAGGGAATTTCTCATATGCCACAAAACGGTTGAAGCTCCTGTTCAAAAATGATGCTCTGAAATCAACTTCTGTCACCTTTGTGATACATTTTGGGATAGTACCTAAAGTTTAAAGCAGAAATTGGGGCACTTTTGAAATTTTCATTTTTGACCAAAATCGACAGGTCCGGGGCTTAGGGAATTTCTCATATGCCACAAAACGGTTGAAGCTCCTGTTCAAAAATGATGCTCCGAAATCAACTTCTGTCACCTTAGTGATACATTTTGGGATAGTACCTAAAGTTTAAAGCAGAAATTGGGGCACTCTTGAAATTTTCATTTTTGACCAAAATCGACAGGTCTGGGGCTTAGGGAATTTTTCATATGCCACAAAACGGTTGAAGCTCCTGTTCAAAAATGATGCTCCGAAATCACTTCTGTCACCTTAGTGATACATTTTGGGATAGTACCTAAAGTTTAAAGCAGAAATTGGGACACTTTTGAAATTTTCACTTTTGACCAAAATCGACAGGTCCGGGGCTTAGGGAGTTTCTCATATGCCACAAAACGGTTGAAGCTTCTGTTCAAAAATGATGATCCGAAATCAACTTCTGTCACCTTAGTGATACATTTTGGGATAGTACCTAAAGTTTAAAGCAGAAATTGGGGCACTTTTGAAATTTTCATTTTTGAACAAAATCGACAGGTCCGGGGCTTAGGGAATTTCTCATATGCCACAAAACGATTGAAGCTCCTGTTCAAAAATGATGCTCTGAAATCAACTTCTGTCACCTTAGTGATACATTTTTGGATAGTACCTAAAGTTTAAAGCAGAAATTGGGGCACTTTTGAAATTTTCATTTTTGAACAAAATCGACAGGTCCGGGGCTTAGGGAATTTCTCATATGCCACAAAACGATTGAAGCTCCTGTTCAAAAATGATGCTCTGAAATCAACTTCTGTCACCTTAGTGATACATTTTGGGATAGTACCTAAAGTTTAAAGCAGAAATTGGGGCACTTTTGAAATTTTCATTTTTGACCAAAATCGACAGGTCCGGGGCTTAGGGAATTTCTCATATGCCACAGAACGGTTGAAGCTCCTGTTCAAAAATGATGCTCCGAAATCAACTTCTGTCACCTTAGTGATACATTTTGGGATAGTACCTAAAGTTTAAAGCAGAAATTGGGGAACTTTTGAAATTTTCATTTTTGACCAAAATCGACAGGTCCGGGGCTTAGGGAATTTCTCATATGCCACAAAACGGTTGAAGCTCCTGTTCAAAAATGATGCTCTGAAATCAACTTCTGTCACCTTTGTGATACATTTTGGGATAGTACCTAAAGTTTAAAGCAGAAATTGGGGCACTTTTGAAATATTCATTTTTGACCAAAATCGACAGGTCCGGGGCTTAGGGAATTTTTCATATGCCACAAAACGGTTGAAGCTCCTGTTCAAAAATGATGCTCCAAAATCAACTTCTGTCACCTTAGTGATACATTTTGGGAAAGTACCTAAAATTTAAAGCAGAAATTGGGGCACTTTTGAATTTTCATTTTTGACCAAAATCGACAGGTCCGGGGCTTAGGGAATTTTTCATATGCCACAAAACGGTTGAAGCTCCTGTTCAAAAATGATGCTCCGAAATCAACTTCTGTCACCTTAGTGATACATTTTGGGATAGTACCTAAAGTTTAAAACAGAAATTGGGGAACTTTTGAAATTTTCATTTTTGACCAAAATTGACAGGTCCGGGGCTTAGGGAATTTCTCATATGCCACAATATGGTTGAAGCTCCTGTTCAAAAATGATGCTCTGAAATCAACTTCTGTCACCTTTGTGATACATTTTGGGATAGTACCTAAAGTTTAAAGCAGAAATTGGGGCACTTTTGAAATATTCATTTTTGACCAAAATCGACAGGTCCGGGGCTTAGGGAATTTCTCATATGCCACAAAACGGTTGAAGCTCCTGTTCAAAAATGATGCTCCGAAATCAACTTCTGTCACCTTAGTGATACATTTTGGGATAGTACCTAAAGTTTAAAGCAGAAATTGGGGCACTCTTGAAATTTTCATTTTTGACCAAAATCGACAGGTCTGGGGCTTAGGGAATTTTTCATATGCCACAAAACGGTTGAAGCTCCTGTTCAAAAATGATGCTCCGAAATCACTTCTGTCACCTTAGTGATACATTTTGGGATAGTACCTAAAGTTTAAAGCAGAAATTGGGGAACTTTTGAAATTTTCATTTTTGACCAAAATCGACAGGTCCGGGGCTTAGGGAATTTCTCATATGCCACAAAACGGTTGAAGCTCCTGTTCAAAAATGATGCTCTGAAATCAACTTCTGTCACCTTTGTGATACATTTTGGGATAGTACCTAAAGTTTAAAGCAGAAATTGGGGCACTTTTGAAATATTCATTTTTGACCAAAATCGACAGGTCCGGGGCTTAGGGAATTTTTCATATGCCACAAAACGGTTGAAGCTCCTGTTCAAAAATGATGCTCCAAAATCAACTTCTGTCACCTTAGTGATACATTTTGGGATAGTACCTAAAATTTAAAGCAGAAATTGGGGCACTTTTGAATTTTCATTTTTGACCAAAATCGACAGGTCCGGGGCTTAGGGAATTTTTCATATGCCACAAAACGGTTGAAGCTCCTGTTCAAAAATGATGCTCCGAAATCAACTTCTGTCACCTTAGTGATACATTTTGGGATAGTACCTAAAGTTTAAAACAGAAATTGGGGAACTTTTGAAATTTTCATTTTTGACCAAAATTGACAGGTCCGGGGATTAGGGAATTTCTCATATGCCACAATATGGTTGAAGCTCCTGTTCAAAAATGATGCTCTGAAATCAACTTCTGTCACCTTTGTGATACATTTTGGGATAGTACCTAAAGTTTAAAGCAGAAATTGGGGCACTTTTGAAATATTCATTTTTGACCAAAATCGACAGGTCCGGGGCTTAGGGAATTTCTCATATGCCACAAAACGGTTGAAGCTCCTGTTCAAAAATGATGCTCCGAAATCAACTTCTGTCACCTTAGTGATACATTTTGGGATAGTACCTAAAGTTTAAAGCAGAAATTGGGGCACTCTTGAAATTTTCATTTTTGACCAAAATCGACAGGTCTGGGGCTTAGGGAATTTTTCATATGCCACAAAACGGTTGAAGCTCCTGTTCAAAAATGATGCTCCGAAATCACTTCTGTCACCTTAGTGATACATTTTGGGATAGTACCTAAAGTTTAAAGCAGAAATTGGGGAACTTTTGAAATTTTCATTTTTGACCAAAATTTACAGGTCCGGGGCTTAGGGAATTTCTCATATGCCACAAAACGGTTGAAGCTCCTGTTCAAAAATGATGCTCCGAAATCAACTTCTGTCACCTTAGTGATACATTTTGGGATAGTACCTAAAGTTTAAAGCAGAAATTGGGGCACTTTTGAAATTTTCACTTTTGACCAAAATCGACAGGTCCGGGGCTTAGGGAGTTTCTCATATGCCACAAAACGGTTGAAGCTCCTGTTCAAAAATGATGATCCGAAATCAACTTCTGTCACCTTAGTGATACATTTTGGGATAGTACCTAAAGTTTAAAGCAGAAATTGGGGCACTTTTGAAATTTTCATTTTTGAACAAAATCGACAGGTCCGGGGCTTAGGGAATTTCTCATATGCCACAAAACGGTTGAATCTCCTGTTCAAAAATGATGCTCCGAAATCAACTTCTCTCACCTTAGTGATACATTTTGGGATAGTACCTAAAGTTTAAAGCAGAAATTGGGGCACTTTTGAAATTTTCACTTTTGACCAAAATCGACAGGTCCGGGGCTTAGGGAATTTCTCATATGCCACAAAACGATTGAAGCTCCTGTTCAAAAATGATGCTCTGAAATCAACTTCTGTCACCTTAGTGATACATTTTGGGATAGTACCTAAAGTTTAAAGCAGAAATTGGGGCACTTTTGAAATTTTCATTTTTGACCAAAATCGACAGGTCCGGGGCTTAGGGAATTTCTCATATGCCACAGAACGGTTGAAGCTCCTGTTCAAAAATGATGCTCCGAAATCAACTTCTGTCACCTTAGTGATACATTTTGGGATAGTACCTAAAGTTTAAAGCAGAAATTGGGGAACTTTTGAAATTTTCATTTTTGACCAAAATCGACAGGTCCGGGGCTTAGGGAATTTCTCATATGCCACAAAACGGTTGAAGCTCCTGTTCAAAAATGATGCTCTGAAATCAACTTCTGTCACCTTTGTGATACATTTTGGGATAGTACCTAAAGTTTAAAGCAGAAATTGGGGCACTTTTGAAATATTCATTTTTGACCAAAATCGACAGGTCCGGGGATTAGGGAATTTTTCATATGCCACAAAACGGTTGAAGCTCCTGTTCAAAAATGATGCTCCAAAATCAACTTCTGTCACCTTAGTGATACATTTTGGGATAGTACCTAAAATTTAAAGCAGAAATTGGGGCACTTTTGAATTTTCATTTTTGACCAAAATCGACAGGTTCGGGGCTTAGGGAATTTTTCATATGCCACAAAACGGTTGAAGCTCCTGTTCAAAAAATAATGCTCCAAAATATACTTCTGTCACCTTAGTGATACATTTTGGGATAGTACCTAAAGTTTAAAGCAGAAATTGGGGCACTTTTGAAATTTTCATTTTTGACCAAAATCGACAGGTCCGGGGCTTAGGGAATTTCTCATATGCCACAAAACGGTTGAAGCTCCTGTTCAAAAATGATGCTCCGAAATCAACTTCTGTCACCTTAGTGATACATTTTGGGATAGTACCTAAAGTTTAAAACAGAAATTGGGGAACTTTTGAAATTTTAATTTTTGACCAAAATTGACAGGTCCGGGGCTTAGGGAATTTCTCATATGCCACAATATGGTTGAAGCTCCTGTTCAAAAATGATGCTCTGAAATCAACTTCTGTCACCTTTGTGATACATTTTGGGATAGTACCTAAAGTTTAAAGCAGAAATTGGGGCACTTTTGAAATATTCATTTTTGACCAAAATCGACAGGTCCGGGGCTTAGGGAATTTCTCATATGCCACAAAACGGTTGAAGCTCCTGTTCAAAAATGATGCTCCGAAATCAACTTCTCTCACCTTAGTGATACATTTTGGGATAGTACCTAAAGTTTAAAGCAGAAATTGGGGCACTTTTGAAATTTTCACTTTTGACCAAAATCGACAGGTCCGGGGCTTAGGGAATTTCTCATATGCCACAAAACGATTGAAGCTCCTGTTCAAAAATGATGCTCTGAAATCAACTTCTGTCACCTTAGTGATACATTTTGGGATAGTACCTAAAGTTTAAAGCAGAAATTGGGGCACTTTTGAAATTTTCATTTTTGACCAAAATCGACAGGTCCGGGGCTTAGGGAATTTCTCATATGCCACAGAACGGTTGAAGCTCCTGTTCAAAAATGATGCTCCGAAATCAACTTCTGTCACCTTAGTGATACATTTTGGGATAGTACCTAAAGTTTAAAGCAGAAATTGGGGAACTTTTGAAATTTTCATTTTTGACCAAAATCGACAGGTCCGGGGCTTAGGGAATTTCTCATATGCCACAAAACGGTTGAAGCTCCTGTTCAAAAATGATGCTCTGAAATCAACTTCTGTCACCTTTGTGATACATTTTGGGATAGTACCTAAAGTTTAAAGCAGAAATTGGGGCACTTTTGAAATATTCATTTTTGACCAAAATCGACAGGTCCGGGGCTTAGGGAATTTTTCATATGCCACAAAACGGTTGAAGCTCCTGTTCAAAAATGATGCTCCAAAATCAACTTCTGTCACCTTAGTGATACATTTTGGGATAGTACCTAAAATTTAAAGCAGAAATTGGGGCACTTTTGAATTTTCATTTTTGACCAAAATCGACAGGTCCGGGGCTTAGGGAATTTTTCATATGCCACAAAACGGTTGAAGCTCCTGTTCAAAAATGATGCTCCAAAATATACTTCTGTCACCTTAGTGATACATTTTGGGATAGTACCTAAAGTTTAAAGCAGAAATTGGGGCACTTTTGAAATTTTCATTTTTGACCAAAATCGACAGGTCCGGGGCTTAGGGAATTTCTCATATGCCACAAAACGGTTGAAGCTCCTGTTCAAAAATGATGCTCCGAAATCAACTTCTGTCACCTTAGTGATACATTTTGGGATAGTACCTAAAGTTTAAAGCAGAAATTGGGGCACTTTTGAAATATTCATTTTTGACCAAAATCGACAGGTCCGGGGCTTAGGGAATTTCTCATATGCCACAAAACGGTTGAAGCTCCTGTTCAAAAATGATGCTCCGAAATCAACTTCTCTCACCTTAGTGATACATTTTGGGATAGTACCTAAAGTTTAAAGCAGAAATTGGGGCACTTTTGAAATTTTCACTTTTGACCAAAATCGACAGGTCCGGGGCTTAGGGAATTTCTCATATGCCACAGAACGGTTGAAGCTCCTGTTCAAAAATGATGCTCCGAAATCAACTTCTGTCACCTTAGTGATACATTTTGGGATAGTACCTAAAGTTTAAAGCAGAAATTGGGGCACTTTTGAAATATTCATTTTTGACCAAAATCGACAGGTCCGGGGCTTAGGGAATTTCTCATATGCCACAAAACGATTGAAGCTCCTGTTCAAAAATGATGCTCTGAAATCAACTTCTGTCACCTTAGTGATACATTTTGGGATAGTACCTAAAGTTTAAAGCAGAAATTGGGGCACTTTTGAAATTTTCATTTTTGACCAAAATCGACAGGTCCGGGGCTTAGGGAATTTCTCATATGCCACAGAACGGTTGAAGCTCCTGTTCAAAAATGATGCTCCGAAATCAACTTCTGTCACCTTAGTGATACATTTTGGGATAGTACCTAAAGTTTAAAGCAGAAATTGGGGAACTTTTGAAATATTCATTTTTGACCAAAATCGACAGGTCCGGGGCTTAGGGAATTTTTCATATGCCACAAAACGGTTGAAGCTCCTGTTCAAAAATGATGCTCTGAAATCAACTTCTGTCACCTTTGTGATACATTTTGGGATAGTACCTAAAGTTTAAAGCAGAAATTGGGGCACTTTTGAAATATTCATTTTTGACCAAAATCGACAGGTCCGGGGCTTAGGGAATTTTTCATATGCCACAAAACGGTTGAAGCTCCTGTTCAAAAATGATGCTCCAAAATCAACTTCTGTCACCTTAGTGATACATTTTGGGATAGTACCTAAAATTTAAAGCAGAAATTGGGGCACTTTTGAATTTTCATTTTTGACCAAAATCGACAGGTCCGGGGCTTAGGGAATTTTTCATATGCCACAAAACGGTTGAAGCTCCTGTTCAAAAAATGATGCTCCAAAATATACTTCTGTCACCTTAGTGATACATTTTGGGATAGTACCTAAAGTTTAAAGCAGAAATTGGGGCACTTTTGAAATTTTCATTTTTGACCAAAATCGACAGGTCCGGGGCTTAGGGAATTTCTCATATGCCACAAAACGGTTGAAGCTCCTGTTCAAAAATGATGCTCCGAAATCAACTTCTGTCACCTTAGTGATACATTTTGGGATAGTACCTAAAGTTTAAAACAGAAATTGGGGAACTTTTGAAATTTTCATTTTTGACCAAAATTGACAGGTCCGGGGCTTAGGGAATTTCTCATATGCCACAATATGGTTGAAGCTCCTGTTCAAAAATGATGCTCTGAAATCAACTTCTGTCACCTTTGTGATACATTTTGGGATAGTACCTAAAGTTTAAAGCAGAAATTGGGGCACTTTTGAAATATTCATTTTTGACCAAAATCGACAGGTCCGGGGCTTAGGGAATTTCTCATATGCCACAAAACGGTTGAAGCTCCTGTTCAAAAATGATGCTCCGAAATCAACTTCTCTCACCTTAGTGATACATTTTGGGATAGTACCTAAAGTTTAAAGCAGAAATTGGGGCACTTTTGAAATTTTCACTTTTGACCAAAATCGACAGGTCCGGGGCTTAGGGAATTTCTCATATGCCACAAAACGATTGAAGCTCCTGTTCAAAAATGATGCTCTGAAATCAACTTCTGTCACCTTAGTGATACATTTTGGGATAGTACCTAAAGTTTAAAGCAGAAATTGGGGCACTTTTGAAATTTTCATTTTTGACCAAAATCGACAGGTCCGGGGCTTAGGGAATTTCTCATATGCCACAGAACGGTTGAAGCTCCTGTTCAAAAATGATGCTCCGAAATCAACTTCTGTCACCTTAGTGATACATTTTGGGATAGTACCTAAAGTTTAAAGCAGAAATTGGGGAACTTTTGAAATTTTCATTTTTGACCAAAATCGACAGGTCCGGGGCTTAGGGAATTTCTCATATGCCACAAAACGGTTGAAGCTCCTGTTCAAAAATGATGCTCTGAAATCAACTTCTGTCACCTTTGTGATACATTTTGGGATATTACCTAAAGTTTAAAGCAGAAATTGGGGCACTTTTGAAATATTCATTTTTGACCAAAATCGACAGGTCCGAGGCTTAGGGAATTTTTCATATGCCACAAAACGGTTGAAGCTCCTGTTCAAAAATGATGCTCCAAAATCAACTTCTGTCACCTTAGTGATACATTTTGGGATAGTACCTAAAATTTAAAGCAGAAATTGGGGCACTTTTGAATTTTCATTTTTGACCAAAATCGACAGGTCCGGGGCTTAGGGAATTTTTCATATGCCACAAAACGGTTGAAGCTCCTGTTCAAAAATGATGCTCCAAAATATACTTCTGTCACCTTAGTGATACATTTTGGGATAGTACCTAAAGTTTAAAGCAGAAATTGGGGCACTTTTGAAATTTTCATTTTTGACCAAAATCGACAGGTCCGGGGCTTAGGGAATTTCTCATATGCCACAAAACGGTTGAAGCTCCTGTTCAAAAATGATGCTCCGAAATCAACTTCTGTCACCTTAGTGATACATTTTGGGATAGTACCTAAAGTTTAAAGCAGAAATTGGGGCACTTTTGAAATATTCATTTTTGACCAAAATCGACAGGTCCGGGGCTTAGGGAATTTCTCATATGCCACAAAACGGTTGAAGCTCCTGTTCAAAAATGATGCTCCGAAATCAACTTCTCTCACCTTAGTGATACATTTTGGGATAGTACCTAAAGTTTAAAGCAGAAATTGGGGCACTTTTGAAATTTTCACTTTTGACCAAAATCGACAGGTCCGGGGCTTAGGGAATTTCTCATATGCCACAAAACGATTGAAGCTCCTGTTCAAAAATGATGCTCTGAAATCAACTTCTGTCACCTTAGTGATACATTTTGGGATAGTACCTAAAGTTTAAAGCAGAAATTGGGGCACTTTTGAAATTTTCATTTTTGACCAAAATCGACAGGTCCGGGGCTTAGGGAATTTCTCATATGCCACAGAACGGTTGAAGCTCCTGTTCAAAAATGATGCTCCGAAATCAACTTCTGTCACCTTAGTGATACATTTTGGGATAGTACCTAAAGTTTAAAGCAGAAATTGGGGAACTTTTGAAATATTCATTTTTGACCAAAATCGACAGGTCCGGGGCTTAGGGAATTTCTCATATGCCACAAAACGGTTGAAGCTCCTGTTCAAAAATGATGCTCTGAAATCAACTTCTGTCACCTTTGTGATACATTTTGGGATAGTACCTAAAGTTTAAAGCAGAAATTGGGGCACTTTTGAAATATTCATTTTTGACCAAAATCGACAGGTTCGGGGCTTAGGGAATTTTTCATATGCCACAAAACGGTTGAAGCTCCTGTTCAAAAATGATGCTCCAAAATCAACTTCTGTCACCTTAGTGATACATTTTGGGATAGTACCTAAAATTTAAAGCAGAAATTGGGGCACTTTTGAATTTTCATTTTTGACCAAAATCGACAGGTCCGGGGCTTAGGGAATTTTTCATATGCCACAAAACGGTTGAAGCTCCTGTTCAAAAATGATGCTCCAAAATATACTTCTGTCACCTTAGTGATACATTTTGGGATAGTACCTAAAGTTTAAAGCAGAAATTGGGGCACTTTTGAAATTTTCATTTTTGACCAAAATCGACAGGACCGGGGCTTAGGGAATTTCTCATATGCCACAAAACGGTTGAAGCTCCTGTTCAAAAATGATGCTCCGAAATCAACTTCTGTCACCTTAGTGATACATTTTGGGATAGTACCTAAAGTTTAAAGCAGAAATTGGGGCACTTTTGAAATATTCATTTTTGACCAAAATCGACAGGTCCGGGGCTTAGGGAATTTCTTATATGCCACAAAACGGTTGATGCTCCTGTTCAAAAATGATGCTCCGAAATCAACTTCTCTCACCTTAGTGATACATTTTGGGATAGTACCTAAAGTTTAAAGCAGAAATTGGGGCACTTTTGAAATTTTCACTTTTGACCAAAATCGACAGGTCCGGGGCTTAGGGAATTTCTCATATGCCACAAAACGATTGAAGCTCCTGTTCAAAAATGATGCTCTGAAATCAACTTCTGTCACCTTAGTGATACATTTTGGGATAGTACCTAAAGTTTAAAGCAGAAATTGGGGCACTTTTGAAATTTTCATTTTTGACCAAAATCGACAGGTCCGGGGCTTAGGGAATTTCTCATATGCCACAGAACGGTTGAAGCTCCTGTTCAAAAATGATGCTCCGAAATCAACTTCTGTCACCTTAGTGATACATTTTGGGATAGTACCTAAAGTTTAAAGCAGAAATTGGGGAACTTTTGAAATATTCATTTTTGACCAAAATCGACAGGTCCGGGGCTTAGGGAATTTCTCATATGCCACAAAACGGTTGAAGCTCCTGTTCAAAAATGATGCTCCGAAATCAACTTCTGTCACCTTAGTGATACATTTTGGGATAGTACCTAAAGTTTAAAACAGAAATTGGGGAACTTTTGAAATTTTCATTTTTGACCAAAATCGACAGGTCCGGGGCTTAGGGAATTTCTCATATGCCACAAAACGGTTGAAGCTCCTGTTCAAAAATGATGCTCTGAAATCAACTTCTGTCACCTTTGTGATACATTTTGGGATAGTACCTAAAGTTTAAAGCAGAAATTGGGGCACTTTTGAAATATTCATTTTTGACCAAAATCGACAGGTCTGGGGCTTAGGGAATTTTTCATATGCCACAAAACGGTTGAAGCTCCTGTTCAAAAATGATGCTCCGAAATCACTTCTGTCACCTTAGTGATACATTTTGGGATAGTACCTAAAGTTTAAAGCAGAAATTGGGGAACTTTTGAAATTTTCATTTTTGACCAAAATCGACAGGTCCGGGGCTTAGGGAATTTTTCATATGCCAGAAAACGGTTGAAGCTCCTGTTCAAAAATGATGCTCCAAAATCAACTTCTGTCACCTTAGTGATACATTTTGGGATAGTACCTAAAGTTTAAAGCAGAAATTGGGGCACTTTTGAAATTTTCATTTTTGACCAAAATCTATAGGTTCGGGGCTTAGGGAATTTCTCATATGCCACAAAACGGTTGAAGCTCCTGTTCAAAAATGATGCTCCAAAATCAACTTCTGTCACCTTAGTGATACATTTTGGGATAGTACCTAAAGTTTAAAGCAGAAATTGGGGCACTTTTGACATTTTCATTTTTGACCAAAATCGACAGGTCCGGGGCTTAGGGAATTTCTCATATGCCACAAAACGGTTGAAGCTCCTGTTCAAAAATGATGCTCCAAAATCAACTTCTGTCACCTTAGTGATACATTTTGGGATAGTACCTAAAGTTTAAAGCAGAAATTGGGGCACTTTTGAAATTTTCATTTTTGACCAAAATCGACAGGTCCGGGGCTTAGGAAATTTATCATATGCCACAAAACGGTTGAAGCTCCTGTTCAAAAATGATGCTCCGAAATCAACTTCTGTCACCTTAGTGATACATTTTGGGATAGTACCTAAAGTTTAAAGCAGAAATTGGGGCACTTTTGAAATTTTCATTTTTGACCATAATCGACAGGTCCGGGGCTTAGGGAATTTCTCATATGCCACAAAACGATTGAAGCTCCTGTTCAAAAATGATGCTCTGAAATCAACTTCTGTCACCTTAGTGATACATTTTGGGATAGTACCTAAAGTTTAAAGCAGAAATTGGGGCACTTTTGAAATTTTCATTTTTGACCAAAATCGACAGGTCCGGGGCTTAGGGAATTTCTCATATGCCACAAAACGGTTGAAGCTCCTGTTCAAAAATGATGCTCCGAAATCAACTTCTGTCACCTTAGTGATACATTTTGGGATAGTACCTAAAGTTTAAAGCAGAAATTGGGGAACTTTTGAAATTTTCATTTTTGACCAAAATCGACAGGTCCGGGGCTTAGGGAATTTCTCATATGCCACAAAACGGTTGAAGCTCCTGTTCAAAAATGATGCTCTGAAATCAACTTCTGTCACCTTTGTGATACATTTTGGGATAGTACCTAAAGTTTAAAGCAGAAATTGGGGCACTTTTGAAATATTCATTTTTGACCAAAATCGACAGGTCCGGGGCTTAGGGAATTTCTCATATGCCACAAAACGGTTGAAGCTCCTGTTCAAAAATGATGCTCTGAAATCAACTTCTGTCACCTTTGTGATACATTTTGGGATAGTACCTACAGTTTAAAGCAGAAATTGGGGCACTTTTGAAATTTTCATTTTTGACCAAAATCGACAGGTCCGGGGCTTAGGGAATTTCTCATATGCCACAAAACGGTTGAAGCTCCTGTTCAAAAATGATGCTCCGAAATCAACTTCTGTCACCTTAGTGATACATTTTGGGATAGTTCCTAAAGTTTAAAACAGAAATTGGGGAACTTTTGAAATTTTCATTTTTGACCAAAATCGACAGGTCCGGAGCTTAGGGAATTTCTCATATGCCACAAAACGGTTGAAGCTCCTGTTCAAAAATGATGCTCCGAAATCAACTTCTGTCACCTTAGTGATACATTTTGGGATAGTACCTAATGTTTAAAGCAGAAATTGGGGAACTTTTGAAATTTTCATTTTTGACCAAAATCGACAGGTCTGGGGCTTAGGGAATTTCTCATATGCCACAAAACGGTTGAAGCTCCTGTTCAAAAATGATGCTCTGAAATCAACTTCTGTCACCTTTGTGATACATTTTGGGATAGTACCTAAAGTTTAAAGCAGAAATTGGGGCACTTTTGAAATATTCATTTTTGACCAAAATCGACAGGTCCGGGGCTTAGGGAATTTATCATATGCCACAAAACGGTTGAAGCTCCTGTTCAAAAATGATGCTCTGAAATCAACTTCTGTCACCTTTGTGATACATTTTGGGATAGTACCTACAGTTTAAAGCAGAAATTGGGGCACTTTTGAAATTTTCATTTTTGACCAAAATCGACAGGTCCGGGGCTTAGGGAATTTCTCATATGCCACAAAACGGTTGAAGCTCCTGTTCAAAAATGATGCTCCAAAATCAACTTCTGTCACCTTAGTGATACATTTTGGGATAGTACCTATAGTTTAAAGCAGAAATTGGGGCACTTTTGAAATTTTCATTTTTGACCAAAATCGATAGGTTCGGGGCTTATTGAATTTCTCATATGCCACAAAACGATTGAAGCTCCTGTTCAAAAATGATGCTCCAAAATCAACTTCTGTCACCTTAGTGATACATTTTGGGATAGTACCTAAAGTTTAAAGCAGAAATTGGGGCACTTTTGAAATTTTCATTTTTGACCAAAATCGACAGGTCCGGGGCTTAGGAAATT
Source organism: Pseudophryne corroboree (assembly GCF_028390025.1). Classification (NCBI taxonomy): domain Eukaryota; kingdom Metazoa; phylum Chordata; class Amphibia; order Anura; family Myobatrachidae; genus Pseudophryne; species Pseudophryne corroboree. The sequence continues at coordinate 329,874 of NW_026970176.1, forward strand.
TCTCATATGCCACAAAACGGTTGAAGCTCCTGTTCAAAAATGATGCTCCGAAATCAACTTCTGTCACCTTAGTGATACATTTTGGGATAGTACCTAAAGTTTAAAGCAGAAATTGGGGCACTTTTGAAATTTTCATTTTTGACCAAAATCGACAGGTCCGGGGCTTAGGGAATTTCTCATATGCCACAAAACGATTGAAGCTCCTGTTAAAAAATGATGCTCTGAAATCAACTTCTGTCACCTTAGTGATACATTTTGGGATAGTACCTAAAGTTTAAAGCAGAAATTGGGGCACTTTTGAAATTTTCATTTTTGACCAAAATCGACAGGTCCGGGGCTTAGGGAATTTCTCATATGCCACAAAACGGTTATAGCTCCTGTTCAAAAATGATGCTCCGAAATCAACTTCTGTCACCTTAGTGATACATTTTGGGATAGTACCTAAAGTTTAAAGCAGAAATTGGGGAACTTTTGAAATTTTCATTTTTGACCAAAATCGACAGGTCCGGGGCTTAGGGAATTTATCATATGCCACAAAACGGTTGAAGCTCCTGTTCAAAAATGATGCTCTGAAATCAACTTCTGTCACCTTTGTGATACATTTTGGGATAGTACCTACAGTTTAAAGCAGAAATTGGGGCACTTTTGAAATGTTCATTTTTGACCAAAATCGACAGGTCCGGGGCTTAGGGAATTTCTCATATGCCACAAAACGGTTGAAGCTCCTGTTCAAAAATGATGCTCCAAAATCAACTTCTGTCACCTTAGTGATACATTTTGGGATAGTACCTAAAGTTTAAAGCAGAAATTGGGGCACTTTTGAAATTTTCATTTTTGACCAAAATCGATAGGTTCGGGGCTTATTGAATTTCTCATATGCCACAAAACGATTGAAGCTCCTGTTCAAAAATGATGCTCCAAAATCAACTTCTGTCACCTTAGTGATACATTTTGGGATAGTACCTAAAGTTTAAAGCAGAAATTGGGGCACTTTTGAAATTTTCATTTTTGACCAAAATCGACAGGTCCGGGGCTTAGGAAATTTCTCATATGCCACAAAACGGTTGAAGCTCCTGTTCAAAAATGATGCTCCGAAATCAACTTCTGTCACCTTAGTGATACATTTTGGGATAGTACCTAAAGTTTAAAGCAGAAATTGGGGCACTTTTGAAATTTTCATTTTTGACCAAAATCGACAGGTCCGGGGCTTAGGGAATTTCTCATATGCCACAAAACGATTGAAGCTCCTGTTCAAAAATGATGCTCTGAAATCAACTTCTGTCACCTTAGTGATACATTTTGGGATAGTACCTAAAGTTTAAAGCAGAAATTGGGGCACTTTTGAAATTTTCATTTTTGACCAAAATCGACAGGTCCGGGGCTTAGGGAATTTCTCATATGCCACAAAACGGTTGAAGCTCCTGTTCAAAAATGATGCTCCGAAATCAACTTCTGTCACCTTAGTGATACATTTTGGGATAGTACCTAAAGTTTAAAGCAGAAATTGGGGAACTTTTGAAATTTTCATTTTTGACCAAAATCGACAGGTCCGGGGCTTAGGGAATTTCTCATATGCCACAAAACGGTTGAAGCTCCTGTTCAAAAATGATGCTCTGAAATCAACTTCTGTCACCTTTGTGATACATTTTGGGATAGTACCTAAAGTTTAAAGCAGAAATTGGGGAACTTTTGAAATTTTCATTTTTGACCAAAATCAACAGGTCCGGGGCTTAGGGAATTTCTCATATGCCACAAAACGGTTGAAGCTCCTGTTCAAAAATGATGCTCCGAAATCAACTTCTGTCACCTTAGTGATACATTTTGGGATAGTACCTAAAGTTTAAAGCAGAAATTGGGGAACTTTTGAAATTTTCATTTTTGACCAAAATCGACAGGTCTGGGGCTTAGGGAATTTCTCATATGCCACAAAACGGTTGAAGCTCCTGTTCAAAAATGATGCTCCGAAATCAACTTCTGTCACCTTAGTGATACATTTTGGGATAGTACCTAAAGTTTAAAGCAGAAATTGGGGAACTTTTGAAATTTTCATTTTTGACCAAAATCGACAGGTCCGGGGCTTAGGGAATTTCTCATATGCCACAAAACGGTTGAAGCTCCTGTTCAAAAATGATGCTCCGAAATCAACTTCTGTCACCTTAGTGATACATTTTGGGATAGTACCTAAAGTTTAAAGCAGAAATTGGGGAACTTTTGAAATTTTCATTTTTGACCAAAATCGACAGGTCCGGGGCTTAGGGAATTTCTCATATGCCACAAAACGGTTGAAGCTCCTGTTCAAAAATGATGCTCCGAAATCAACTTCTGTCACCTTAGTGATACATTTTGGGATAGTACCTAAAGTTTAAAGCAGAAATTGGGGAACTTTTGAAATTTTCATTTTTGACCAAAATCGACAGGTCTGGGGCTTAGGGAATTTCTCATATGCCACAAAACGGTTGAAGCTCCTGTTCAAAAATGATGCTCTGAAATCAACTTCTGTCACCTTTGTGATACATTTTGGGATAGTACCTAAAGTTTAAAGCAGAAATTGGGGCACTTTTGAAATATTCATTTTTGACCAAAATCGACAGGTCCGGGGCTTAGGGAATTTTTCATATGCCACAAAACGGTTGAAGCTCCTGTTCAAAAATGATGCTCCAAAATATACTTCTGTCACCTTAGTGATACATTTTGGGATAGTACCTAAAGTTTAAAGCAGAAATTGGGGCACTTTTGAAATTTTCATTTTTGACCAAAATCGACAGGTCCGGGGCTTAGGGAATTTCTCATATGCCACAAAACGGTTGAAGCTCCAGTTCAAAAATGATGCTCCGAAATCAACTTCTGTCACCTAAGTGATACATTTTGGGATAGTACCTAAAGTTTAAAGCAGAAATTGGGGCACTCTTGAAATTTTCATTTTTGACCAAAATCGACAGGTCTGGGGCTTAGGGAATTTTTCATATGCCACAAAACGGTTGAAGCTCCTGTTCAAAAATGATGCTCCGAAATCACTTCTGTCACCTTAGTGATACATTTTGGGATAGTACCTAAAGTTTAAAGCAGAAATTGGGGAACTTTTGAAATTTTCATTTTTGACCAAAATTGACAGGTCCGGGGCTTAGGGAATTTCTCATATGCCACAAAACGGTTGAAGCTCCTGTTCAAAAATGATGCTCCGAAATCAACTTCTGTCACCTTAGTGATACATTTTGGGATAGTACCTAAAGTTTAAAGCAGAAATTGGGGAACTTTTGAAATTTTCATTTTTGACCAAAATCGACAGGTCCGGGGCTTAGGGAGTTTCTCATATGCCACAAAACTGTTGAAGCTCCTGTTCAAAAATGATGCTCTGAAATCAACTTCTGTCACCTTTGTGATACATTTTGGGATAGTACCTAAAGTTTAAAGCAGAAATTGGGGCACTTTTGAAATATTCATTTTTGACCAAAATCGACAGGTCCGGGGCTTAGGGAATTTTTCATATGCCACAAAACGGTTGAAGCTCCTGTTCAAAAATGATGCTCCAAAATCAACTTCTGTCACCTTAGTGATACATTTTGGGATAGTACCTAAAATTTAAAGCAGAAATTGGGGCACTTTTGAATTTTCATTTTTGACCAAAATCGACAGGTCCGGGGCTTAGGGAATTTTTCATATGCCACAAAACGGTTGAAGCTCCTGTTCAAAAATGATGCTCCGAAATCAACTTCTGTCACCTTAGTGATACATTTTGGGATAGTACCTAAAGTTTAAAGCAGAAATTGGGGCACTTTTGAAATTTTCATTTTTGACCAAAATCGACAGGTCCGGGGCTTAGGGAATTTCTCATATGCCACAAAACGATTGAAGCTCCTGTTCAAAAATGATGCTCTGAAATCAACTTCTGTCACCTTAGTGATACATTTTGGGATAGTACCTAAAGTTTAAAGCAGAAATTGGGGCACTTTTGAAATTTTCATTTTTGACCAAAATCGACAGGTCCGGGGCTTAGGGAATTTCTCATATGCCACAAAACGGTTGAAGCTCCTGTTCAAAAATGATGCTCTGAAATCAACTTCTGTCACCTTTGTGATACATTTTGGGATAGTACCTAAAGTTTAAAGCAGAAATTGGGGAACTTTTGAAATTTTCATTTTTGACCAAAATCGACAGGTCCGGGGCTTAGGGAATTTCTCATATGCCACAAAACGGTTGAAGCTCCTGTTCAAAAATGATGCTCCGAAATCAACTTCTGTCACCTTAGTGATACATTTTGGGATAGTACCTAAAGTTTAAAGCAGAAATTGGGGCACTTTTGAAATATTCATTTTTGACCAAAATCGACAGGTCCGGGGCTTAGGGAATTTATCATATGCCACAAAACGGTTGAAGCTCCTGTTCAAAAATGATGCTCTGAAATCAACTTCTGTCACCTTTGTGATACATTTTGGGATAGTACCTAAAGTTTAAAGCAGAAATTGGGGCACTTTTGAAATATTCATTTTTGACCAAAATCGACAGGTCCGGGGCTTAGGGAATTTATCATATGCCACAAAACGGTTGAAGCTCCTGTTCAAAAATGATGCTCTGAAATCAACTTCTGTCACCTTTGTGATACATTTTGGGATAGTACCTACAGTTTAAAGCAGAAATTGGGGCACTTTTGAAATTTTCATTTTTGACCAAAATCGACAGGTCCGGGGCTTAGGGAATTTCTCATATGCCACAAAACGGTTGAAGCTCCTGTTCAAAAATGATGCTCCAAAATCAACTTCTGTCACCTTAGTGATACATTTTGGGATAGTACCTATAGTTTAAAGCAGAAATTGGGGCACTTTTGAAATTTTCATTTTTGACCAAAATCGATAGGTTCGGGGCTTATTGAATTTCTCATATGCCACAAAACGATTGAAGCTCCTGTTCAAAAATGATGCTCCAAAATCAACTTCTGTCACCTTAGTGATACATTTTGGGATAGTACCTAAAGTTTAAAGCAGAAATTGGGGCACTTTTGAAATTTTCATTTTTGACCAAAATCGACAGGTCCGGGGCTTAGGAAATTTCTCATATGCCACAAAACGGTTGAAGCTCCTGTTCAAAAATGATGCTCCGAAATCAACTTCTGTCACCTTAGTGATACATTTTGGGATAGTACCTAAAGTTTAAAGCAGAAATTGGGGCACTTTTGAAATTTTCATTTTTGACCAAAATCGACAGGTCCGGGGCTTAGGGAATTTCTCATATGCCACAAAACGATTGAAGCTCCTGTTAAAAAATGATGCTCTGAAATCAACTTCTGTCACCTTAGTGATACATTTTGGGATAGTACCTAAAGTTTAAAGCAGAAATTGGGGCACTTTTGAAATTTTCATTTTTGACCAAAATCGACAGGTCCGGGGCTTAGGGAATTTCTCATATGCCACAAAACGGTTATAGCTCCTGTTCAAAAATGATGCTCCGAAATCAACTTCTGTCACCTTAGTGATACATTTTGGGATAGTACCTAAAGTTTAAAGCAGAAATTGGGGAACTTTTGAAATTTTCATTTTTGACCAAAATCGACAGGTCCGGGGCTTAGGGAATTTATCATATGCCACAAAACGGTTGAAGCTCCTGTTCAAAAATGATGCTCTGAAATCAACTTCTGTCACCTTTGTGATACATTTTGGGATAGTACCTACAGTTTAAAGCAGAAATTGGGGCACTTTTGAAATGTTCATTTTTGACCAAAATCGACAGGTCCGGGGCTTAGGGAATTTCTCATATGCCACAAAACGGTTGAAGCTCCTGTTCAAAAATGATGCTCCAAAATCAACTTCTGTCACCTTAGTGATACATTTTGGGATAGTACCTAAAGTTTAAAGCAGAAATTGGGGCACTTTTGAAATTTTCATTTTTGACCAAAATCGATAGGTTCGGGGCTTATTGAATTTCTCATATGCCACAAAACGATTGAAGCTCCTGTTCAAAAATGATGCTCCAAAATCAACTTCTGTCACCTTAGTGATACATTTTGGGATAGTACCTAAAGTTTAAAGCAGAAATTGGGGCACTTTTGAAATTTTCATTTTTGACCAAAATCGACAGGTCCGGGGCTTAGGAAATTTCTCATATGCCACAAAACGGTTGAAGCTCCTGTTCAAAAATGATGCTCCGAAATCAACTTCTGTCACCTTAGTGATACATTTTGGGATAGTACCTAAAGTTTAAAGCAGAAATTGGGGCACTTTTGAAATTTTCATTTTTGACCAAAATCGACAGGTCCGGGGCTTAGGGAATTTCTCATATGCCACAAAACGATTGAAGCTCCTGTTCAAAAATGATGCTCTGAAATCAACTTCTGTCACCTTAGTGATACATTTTGGGATAGTACCTAAAGTTTAAAGCAGAAATTGGGGCACTTTTGAAATTTTCATTTTTGACCAAAATCGACAGGTCCGGGGCTTAGGGAATTTCTCATATGCCACAAAACGGTTGAAGCTCCTGTTCAAAAATGATGCTCCGAAATCAACTTCTGTCACCTTAGTGATACATTTTGGGATAGTACCTAAAGTTTAAAGCAGAAATTGGGGAACTTTTGAAATTTTCATTTTTGACCAAAATCGACAGGTCCGGGGCTTAGGGAATTTCTCATATGCCACAAAACGGTTGAAGCTCCTGTTCAAAAATGATGCTCTGAAATCAACTTCTGTCACCTTTGTGATACATTTTGGGATAGTACCTAAAGTTTAAAGCAGAAATTGGGGAACTTTTGAAATTTTCATTTTTGACCAAAATCAACAGGTCCGGGGCTTAGGGAATTTCTCATATGCCACAAAACGGTTGAAGCTCCTGTTCAAAAATGATGCTCCGAAATCAACTTCTGTCACCTTAGTGATACATTTTGGGATAGTACCTAAAGTTTAAAGCAGAAATTGGGGAACTTTTGAAATTTTCATTTTTGACCAAAATCGACAGGTCTGGGGCTTAGGGAATTTCTCATATGCCACAAAACGGTTGAAGCTCCTGTTCAAAAATGATGCTCCGAAATCAACTTCTGTCACCTTAGTGATACATTTTGGGATAGTACCTAAAGTTTAAAGCAGAAATTGGGGAACTTTTGAAATTTTCATTTTTGACCAAAATCGACAGGTCCGGGGCTTAGGGAATTTCTCATATGCCACAAAACGGTTGAAGCTCCTGTTCAAAAATGATGCTCCGAAATCAACTTCTGTCACCTTAGTGATACATTTTGGGATAGTACCTAAAGTTTAAAGCAGAAATTGGGGAACTTTTGAAATTTTCATTTTTGACCAAAATCGACAGGTCCGGGGCTTAGGGAATTTCTCATATGCCACAAAACGGTTGAAGCTCCTGTTCAAAAATGATGCTCCGAAATCAACTTCTGTCACCTTAGTGATACATTTTGGGATAGTACCTAAAGTTTAAAGCAGAAATTGGGGAACTTTTGAAATTTTCATTTTTGACCAAAATCGACAGGTCTGGGGCTTAGGGAATTTCTCATATGCCACAAAACGGTTGAAGCTCCTGTTCAAAAATGATGCTCTGAAATCAACTTCTGTCACCTTTGTGATACATTTTGGGATAGTACCTAAAGTTTAAAGCAGAAATTGGGGCACTTTTGAAATATTCATTTTTGACCAAAATCGACAGGTCCGGGGCTTAGGGAATTTTTCATATGCCACAAAACGGTTGAAGCTCCTGTTCAAAAATGATGCTCCAAAATATACTTCTGTCACCTTAGTGATACATTTTGGGATAGTACCTAAAGTTTAAAGCAGAAATTGGGGCACTTTTGAAATTTTCATTTTTGACCAAAATCGACAGGTCCGGGGCTTAGGGAATTTCTCATATGCCACAAAACGGTTGAAGCTCCAGTTCAAAAATGATGCTCCGAAATCAACTTCTGTCACCTAAGTGATACATTTTGGGATAGTACCTAAAGTTTAAAGCAGAAATTGGGGCACTCTTGAAATTTTCATTTTTGACCAAAATCGACAGGTCTGGGGCTTAGGGAATTTTTCATATGCCACAAAACGGTTGAAGCTCCTGTTCAAAAATGATGCTCCGAAATCACTTCTGTCACCTTAGTGATACATTTTGGGATAGTACCTAAAGTTTAAAGCAGAAATTGGGGAACTTTTGAAATTTTCATTTTTGACCAAAATTGACAGGTCCGGGGCTTAGGGAATTTCTCATATGCCACAAAACGGTTGAAGCTCCTGTTCAAAAATGATGCTCCGAAATCAACTTCTGTCACCTTAGTGATACATTTTGGGATAGTACCTAAAGTTTAAAGCAGAAATTGGGGAACTTTTGAAATTTTCATTTTTGACCAAAATCGACAGGTCCGGGGCTTAGGGAGTTTCTCATATGCCACAAAACTGTTGAAGCTCCTGTTCAAAAATGATGCTCTGAAATCAACTTCTGTCACCTTTGTGATACATTTTGGGATAGTACCTAAAGTTTAAAGCAGAAATTGGGGCACTTTTGAAATATTCATTTTTGACCAAAATCGACAGGTCCGGGGCTTAGGGAATTTTTCATATGCCACAAAACGGTTGAAGCTCCTGTTCAAAAATGATGCTCCAAAATCAACTTCTGTCACCTTAGTGATACATTTTGGGATAGTACCTAAAATTTAAAGCAGAAATTGGGGCACTTTTGAATTTTCATTTTTGACCAAAATCGACAGGTCCGGGGCTTAGGGAATTTTTCATATGCCACAAAACGGTTGAAGCTCCTGTTCAAAAATGATGCTCCGAAATCAACTTCTGTCACCTTAGTGATACATTTTGGGATAGTACCTAAAGTTTAAAGCAGAAATTGGGGCACTTTTGAAATTTTCATTTTTGACCAAAATCGACAGGTCCGGGGCTTAGGGAATTTCTCATATGCCACAAAACGATTGAAGCTCCTGTTCAAAAATGATGCTCTGAAATCAACTTCTGTCACCTTAGTGATACATTTTGGGATAGTACCTAAAGTTTAAAGCAGAAATTGGGGCACTTTTGAAATTTTCATTTTTGACCAAAATCGACAGGTCCGGGGCTTAGGGAATTTCTCATATGCCACAAAACGGTTGAAGCTCCTGTTCAAAAATGATGCTCCGAAATCAACTTCTGTCACCTTAGTGATACATTTTGGGATAGTACCTAAAGTTTAAAGCAGAAATTGGGGAACTTTTGAAATTTTCATTTTTGACCAAAATCGACAGGTCCGGGGCTTAGGGAATTTCTCATATGCCACAAAACGGTTGAAGCTCCTGTTCAAAAATGATGCTCTGAAATCAACTTCTGTCACCTTTGTGATACATTTTGGGATAGTACCTAAAGTTTAAAGCAGAAATTGGGGAACTTTTGAAATTTTCATTTTTGACCAAAATCGACAGGTCCGGGGCTTAGGGAATTTCTCATATGCCACAAAACGGTTGAAGCTCCTGTTCAAAAATGATGCTCCGAAATCAACTTCTGTCACCTTAGTGATACATTTTGGGATAGTACCTAAAGTTTAAAGCAGAAATTGGGGAACTTTTGAAATTTTCATTTTTGACCAAAATCGACAGGTCTGGGGCTTAGGGAATTTCTCATATGCCACAAAACGGTTGAAGCTCCTGTTCAAAAATGATGCTCCGAAATCAACTTCTGTCACCTTAGTGATACATTTTGGGATAGTACCTAAAGTTTAAAGCAGAAATTGGGGAACTTTTGAAATTTTCATTTTTGACCAAAATCGACAGATCCGGGGCTTAGGGAATTTCTCATATGCCACAAAACGGTTGAAGCTCCTGTTCAAAAATGATGCTCCGAAATCAACTTCTGTCACCTTAGTGATACATTTTGGGATAGTACCTAAAGTTTAAAGCAGAAATTGGGGAACTTTTGAAATTTTCATTTTTGACCAAAATCGACAGGTCCGGGGCTTAGGGAATTTCTCATATGCCACAAAACGGTTGAAGCTCCTGTTCAAAAATGATGCTCCGAAATCAACTTCTGTCACCTTAGTGATACATTTTGGGATAGTACCTAAAGTTTAAAGCAGAAATTGGGGAACTTTTGAAATTTTCATTTTTGACCAAAATCGACAGGTCTGGGGCTTAGGGAATTTCTCATATGCCACAAAACGGTTGAAGCTCCTGTTCAAAAATGATGCTCTGAAATCAACTTCTGTCACCTTTGTGATACATTTTGGGATAGTACCTAAAGTTTAAAGCAGAAATTGGGGCACTTTTGAAATATTCATTTTTGACCAAAATCGACAGGTCCGGGGCTTAGGGAATTTTTCATATGCCACAAAACGGTTGAAGCTCCTGTTCAAAAATGATGCTCCAAAATATACTTCTGTCACCTTAGTGATACATTTTGGGATAGTACCTAAAGTTTAAAGCAGAAATTGGGGCACTTTTGAAATTTTCATTTTTGACCAAAATCGACAGGTCCGGGGCTTAGGGAATTTCTCATATGCCACAAAACGGTTGAAGCTCCTGTTCAAAAATGATGCTCCGAAATCAACTTCTGTCACCTAAGTGATACATTTTGGGATAGTACCTAAAGTTTAAAGCAGAAATTGGGGCACTCTTGAAATTTTCATTTTTGACCAAAATCGACAGGTCTGGGGCTTAGGGAATTTTTCATATGCCACAAAACGGTTGAAGCTCCTGTTCAAAAATGATGCTCCGAAATCACTTCTGTCACCTTAGTGATACATTTTGGGATAGTACCTAAAGTTTAAAGCAGAAATTGGGGAACTTTTGAAATTTTCATTTTTGACCAAAATTGACAGGTCCGGGGCTTAGGGAATTTCTCATATGCCACAAAACGGTTGAAGCTCCTGTTCAAAAATGATGCTCCGAAATCAACTTCTGTCACCTTAGTGATACATTTTGGGATAGTACCTAAAGTTTAAAGCAGAAATTGGGGAACTTTTGAAATTTTCATTTTTGACCAAAATCGACAGGTCCGGGGCTTAGGGAGTTTCTCATATGCCACAAAACTGTTGAAGCTCCTGTTCAAAAATGATGCTCTGAAATCAACTTCTGTCACCTTTGTGATACATTTTGGGATAGTACCTAAAATTTAAAGCAGAAATTGGGGCACTTTTGAATTTTCATTTTTGACCAAAATCGACAGGTCCGGGGCTTAGGGAATTTTTCATATGCCACAAAACGGTTGAAGCTCCTGTTCAAAAATGATGCTCCAAAATATACTTCTGTCACCTTAGTGATACATTTTGGGATAGTACCTAAAGTTTAAAGCAGAAATTGGGGCACTTTTGAAATTTTCATTTTTGACCAAAATAGATAGGTTCGGGGCTTAGGGAATTTCTCATATGCCACAAAACGATTGAAGCTCCTGTTCAAAAATGATGCTCCGAAATCAACTTCTGTCACCTTAGTGATACATTTTGGGATAGTACCTAAAGTTTAAAGCAGAAATTGGGGAACTTTTGAAATTTTCATTTTTGACCAAAATCGACAGGTCCGGGGCTTAGGGAATTTCTCATATGCCACAAAACGGTTGAAGCTCCTGTTCAAAAATGATGCTCTGAAATCAACTTCTGTCACCTTTGTGATACATTTTGGGATAGTACCTAAAGTTTAAAGCAGAAATTGGGGCACTTTTGAAATATTCATTTTTGACCAAAATCGACAGGTCCGGGGCTTAGGGAATTTTTCATATGCCACAAAACGGTTGAAGCTCCTGTTCAAAAATGATGCTCCAAAATCAACTTCTGTCACCTTAGTGATACATTTTGGGATAGTACCTAAAGTTTAAAGCAGAAATTGGGGCACTTTTGAAATTTTCATTTTTGACCAAAATCGACAGGTCCGGGGCTTAGGGAATTTTTCATATGCCACAAAACGGTTGAAGCTCCTGTTCAAAAATGATGCTCCAAAATCAACTTCTGTCACCTTAGTGATACATTTTGGGATAGTACCTAAAGTTTAAAGCAGAAATTGGGGCACTTTTGAAATTTTCATTTTTGACCAAAATCGATAGGTTCGGGGCTTAGGGAATTTCTCATATGCCACAAAACGATTGAAGCTCCTGTTCAAAAATGATGCTCCGAAATCAACTTCTGTCACCTTAGTGATACATTTTGGGATAGTACCTAAAGTTTAAAGCAGAAATTGGGGAACTTTTGAAATTTTCATTTTTGACCAAAATCGACAGGTCCGGGGCTTAGGGAATTTCTCATATGCCACAAAACGGTTGAAGCTCCTGTTCAAAAATGATGCTCTGAAATCAACTTCTGTCACCTTTGTGATACATTTTGGGATAGTACCTAAAGTTTAAAGCAGAAATTGGGGCACTTTTGAAATATTCATTTTTGACCAAAATCGACAGGTCCGGGGCTTAGGGAATTTCTCATATGCCACAAAACGGTTGAAGCTCCTGTTCAAAAATGATGCTCCGAAATCAACTTCTGTCACCTTAGTGATACATTTTGGGATAGTTCCTAAAGTTTAAAACAGAAATTGGGGAACTTTTGAAATTTTCATTTTTGACCAAAAATGACAGGTCCGGGGCTTAGGGAATTTTTCATATGCCACAAAACGGTTGAAGCTCCTGTTCAAAAATGATGCTCCAAAATCAACTTCTGTCACCTTAGTGATACATTTTGGGATAGTACCTAAAGTTTAAAGCAGAAATTGGGGCACTTTTGAAATTTTCATTTTTGACCAAAATCGATAGGTTCGGGGCTTAGGGAATTTCTCATATGCCACAAAACGATTGAAGCTCCTGTTCAAAAATGATGCTCCAAAATCAACTTTTGTCACCTTAGTGATACATTTTGGGATAGTACCTAAAGTTTAAAGCAGAAATTGGGGCACTTTTGACATTTTCATTTTTGACCAAAATCGACAGGTCCGGGGCTTAGGGAATTTCTCATATGCCACAAAACGGTTGAAGCTCCTGTTCAAAAATGATGCTCCAAAATCAACTTCTGTCACCTTAGTGATACATTTTGGGATAGTACCTAAAGTTTAAAGCAGAAATTGGGGCACTTTTGAAATTTTCATTTTTGACCAAAATCGATAGGTTCGGGGCTTATTGAATTTCTCATATGCCACAAAACGATTGAAGCTCCTGTTCAAAAATGATGCTCCAAAATCAGCTTCTGTCACCTTAGTGATACATTTTGGGATAGTACCTAAAGTTTAAAGCAGAAATTGGGGCACTTTTGAAATTTTCATTTTTGACCAAAATCGACAGGTCCGGGGCTTAGGAAATTTCTCATATGCCACAAAACGGTTGAAGCTCCTGTTCAAAAATGATGCTCCGAAATCAACTTCTGTCACCTTTGTGATACATTTTGGGATAGTACCTAAAGTTTAAAGCAGAAATTGGGGCACTTTTGAAATATTCATTTTTGACCAAAATCGACAGGTCCAGGGCTTAGGGAATTTCTCATATGCCACAAAACGGTTGAAGCTCCTGTTCAAAAATGATGCTCTGAAATCAACTTCTGTCACCTTTGTGATACATTTTGGGATAGTACCTAAAGTTTAAAGCAGAAATTGGGGCACTTTTGAAATTTTCATTTTTGACCAAAATCGACAGGTCCGGGGCTTAGGGAATTTCTCATATGCCACAAAACGGTTGAAGCTCCTGTTCAAAAATGATGCTCCGAAATCAACTTCTGTCACCTTAGTGATACATTTTGGGATAGTACCTAAAGTTTAAAGCAGAAATTGGGGCACTTTTGAAATTTTCATTTTTGACCAAAATCGATAGGTTCGGGGCTTAGGGAATTTCTCATATGCCACAAAACGATTGAAGCTCCTGTTCAAAAATGATGCTCCAAAATCAACTTTTGTCACCTTAGTGATACATTTTGGGATAGTACCTAAAGTTTAAAGCAGAAATTGGGGCACTTTTGACATTTTCATTTTTGACCAAAATCGACAGGTCCGGGGCTTAGGGAATTTCTCATATGCCACAAAACGGTTGAAGCTCCTGTTCAAAAACGATGCTCCAAAATCAACTTCTGTCACCTTAGTGATACATTTTGGGATAGTACCTAAAGTTTAAAGCAGAAATTGGGGCACTTTTGAAATTTTCATTTTTGACCAAAATCGATAGGTTCGGGGCTTATTGAATTTCTCATATGCCACAAAACGATTGAAGCTCCTGTTCAAAAATGATGCTCCAAAATCAACTTCTGTCACCTTAGTGATACATTTTGGGATAGTACCTAAAGTTTAAAGCAGAAATTGGGGCACTTTTGAAATATTCATTTTTGACCAAAATCGACAGGTCCAGGGCTTAGGGAATTTCTCATATGCCACAAAACGGTTGAAGCTCCTGTTCAAAAATGATGCTCTGAAATCAACTTCTGTCACCTTTGTGATACATTTTGGGATAGTACCTAAAGTTTAAAGCAGAAATTGGGGCACTTTTGAAATTTTCATTTTTGACCAAAATCGACAGGTCCGGGGCTTAGGGAATTTCTCATATGCCACAAAACGGTTGAAGCTCCTGTTCAAAAATGATGCTCCGAAATCAACTTCTGTCACCTTAGTGATACATTTTGGGATAGTACCTAAAGTTTAAAGCAGAAATTGGGGAACTTTTGAAATTTTCATTTTTGACCAAAATCGACAGGTCTGGGGCTTAGGGAATTTCTCATATGCCACAAAACGGTTGAAGCTCCTGTTCAAAAATGATGCTCTGAAATCAACTTCTGTCACCTTTGTGATACATTTTGGGATAGTACCTAAAGTTTAAAGCAGAAATTGGGGCACTTTTGAAATTTTCATTTTTGACCAAAATCGACAGGTCCGGGGCTTAGGGAATTTCTCATATGCCACAAAACGGTTGAAGCTCCTGTTCAAAAATGATGCTCCGAAATCAACTTCTGTCACCTTAGTGATACATTTTGGGATAGTACCTAAAGTTTAAAGCAGAAATTGGGGAACTTTTGAAATTTTCATTTTTGACCAAAATCGACAGGTCTGGGGCTTAGGGAATTTCTCATATGCCACAAAACGGTTGAAGCTCCTGTTCAAAAATTATGCTCCGAAATCAACTTCTGTCACCTTAGTGATACATTTTGGGATAGTACCTAAAGTTTAAAGCAGAAATTGGGGAACTTTTGAAATTTTCATTTTTGACCAAAATCGACAGGTCCGGGGCTTAGGGAATTTCTCATATGCCACAAAACGGTTGAAGCTCCTGTTCAAAAATGATGCTCCGAAATCAACTTCTGTCACCTTAGTGATACATTTTGGGATAGTACCTAAAGTTTAAAGTAGAAATTGGGGAACTTTTGAAATTTTCATTTTTGACCAAAATCGACAGGTCTGGGGCTTAGGGAATTTCTCATATGCCACAAAACGGTTGAAGCTCCTGTTCAAAAATGATGCTCTGAAATCAACTTCTGTCACCTTTGTGATACATTTTGGGATAGTACCTAAAGTTTAAAGCAGAAATTGGGGCACTTTTGAAATATTCATTTTTGACCAAAATCGACAGGTCCGGGGCTTAGGGAATTTTTCATATGCCACAAAACGGTTGAAGCTCCTGTTCAAAAATGATGCTCCAAAATATACTTCTGTCACCTTAGTGATACATTTTGGGATAGTACCTAAAGTTTAAAGCAGAAATTGGGGCACTTTTGAAATTTTCATTTTTGACCAAAATCGACAGGTCCGGGGCTTAGGGAATTTCTCATATGCCACAAAACGGTTGAAGCTCCTGTTCAAAAATGATGCTCCGAAATCAACTTCTGTCACCTAAGTGATACATTTTGGGATAGTACCTAAAGTTTAAAGCAGAAATTGGGGCACTCTTGAAATTTTCATTTTTGACCAAAATCGACAGGTCTGGGGCTTAGGGAATTTTTCATATGCCACAAAACGGTTGAAGCTCCTGTTCAAAAATGATGCTCCGAAATCACTTCTGTCACCTTAGTGATACATTTTGGGATAGTACCTAAAGTTTAAAGCAGAAATTGGGGAACTTTTGAAATTTTCATTTTTGACCAAAATTGACAGGTCCGGGGCTTAGGGAATTTCTCATATGCCACAAAACGGTTGAAGCTCCTGTTCAAAAATGATGCTCCGAAATCAACTTCTGTCACCTTAGTGATACATTTTGGGATAGTACCTAAAGTTTAAAGCAGAAATTGGGGAACTTTTGAAATTTTCATTTTTGACCAAAATCGACAGGTCCGGGGCTTAGGGAGTTTCTCATATGCCACAAAACGATTGAAGCTCCTGTTCAAAAATGATGCTCTGAAATCAACTTCTGTCACCTTAGTGATACATTTTGGGATAGTACCTAAAGTTTAAAGCAGAAATTGGGGCACTTTTGAAATTTTCATTTTTGACCAAAATCGACAGGTCCGGGGCTTAGGGAATTTCTCATATGCCACAGAACGGTTGAAGCTCCTGTTCAAAAATGATGCTCCGAAATCAACTTCTGTCACCTTAGTGATACATTTTGGGATAGTACCTAAAGTTTAAAGCAGAAATTGGGGAACTTTTGAAATTTTCATTTTTGACCAAAATCGACAGGTCCGGGGCTTAGGGAATTTCTCATATGCCACAAAACGGTTGAAGCTCCTGTTCAAAAATGATGCTCTGAAATCAACTTCTGTCACCTTTGTGATACATTTTGGGATAGTACCTAAAGTTTAAAGCAGAAATTGGGGCACTTTTGAAATATTCATTTTTGACCAAAATCGACAGGTCCGGGGCTTAGGGAATTTTTCATATGCCACAAAACGGTTGAAGCTCCTGTTCAAAAATGATGCTCCAAAATCAACTTCTGTCACCTTAGTGATACATTTTGGGATAGTACCTAAAATTTAAAGCAGAAATTGGGGCACTTTTGAATTTTCATTTTTGACCAAAATCGACAGGTCCGGGGCTTAGGGAATTTTTCATATGCCACAAAACGGTTGAAGCTCCTGTTCAAAAATGATGCTCCAAAATATACTTCTGTCACCTTAGTGATACATTTTGGGATAGTACCTAAAGTTTAAAGCAGAAATTGGGGCACTTTTGAAATTTTCATTTTTGACCAAAATCGACAGGTCCGGGGCTTAGGGAATTTCTCATATGCCACAAAACGGTTGAAGCTCCTGTTCAAAAATGATGCTCCGAAATCAACTTCTGTCACCTTAGTGATACATTTTGGGATAGTACCTAAAGTTTAAAACAGAAATTGGGGAACTTTTGAAATTTTCATTTTTGACCAAAATCGACAGGTCCGGGGCTTAGGGAATTTCTCATATGCCACAAAACGGTTGAAGCTCCTGTTCAAAAATGATGCTCCGAAATCAACTTCTGTCACCTAAGTGATACATTTTGGGATAGTACCTAAAGTTTAAAGCAGAAATTGGGGCACTCTTGAAATTTTCATTTTTGACCAAAATCGACAGGTCTGGGGATTAGGGAATTTTTCATATGCCACAAAACGGTTGAAGCTCCTGTTCAAAAATGATGCTCCGAAATCACTTCTGTCACCTTAGTGATACATTTTGGGATAGTACCTAAAGTTTAAAGCAGAAATTGGGGAACTTTTGAAATTTTCATTTTTGACCAAAATTGACAGGTCCGGGGCTTAGGGAATTTCTCATATGCCACAAAACGGTTGAAGCTCCTGTTCAAAAATGATGCTCCGAAATCAACTTCTGTCACCTTAGTGATACATTTTGGGATAGTACCTAAAGTTTAAAGCAGAAATTGGGGAACTTTTGAAATTTTCATTTTTGACCAAAATCGACAGGTCCGGGGCTTAGGGAGTTTCTCATATGTCACAAAACTGTTGAAGCTCCTGTTCAAAAATGATGCTCTGAAATCAACTTCTGTCACCTTTGTGATACATTTTGGGATAGTACCTAAAGTTTAAAGCAGAAATTGGGGCACTTTTGAAATATTCATTTTTGACCAAAATCGACAGGTCCGGGGCTTAGGGAATTTTTCATATGCCACAAAATGGTTGAAGCTCCTGTTCAAAAATGATGCTCCAAAATCAACTTCTGTCACCTTAGTGATACATTTTGGGATAGTACCTAAAGTTTAAAGCAGAAATTGGGGCACTTTTGAAATTTTCATTTTTGACCAAAATCGACAGGTCCGGGGCTTAGGGAATTTTTCATATGCCACAAAACGGTTGAAGCTCCTGTTCAAAAATGATGCTCCAAAATCAACTTCTGTCACCTTAGTGATACATTTTGGGATAGTACCTAAAGTTTAAAGCAGAAATTGGGGCACTTTTGAAATTTTCATTTTTGACCAAAATCGATAGGTTCGGGGCTTAGGGAATTTCTCATATTCCACAAAACGGTTGAAGCTCCTGTTCAAAAATGATGCTCTGAAATCAACTTCTGTCACCTTTGTGATACATTTTGGGATAGTACCTAAAGTTTAAAGCAGAAATTGGGGCACTTTTGAAATATTCATTTTTGACCAAAATCGACAGGTCCGGGGCTTAGGGAATTTTTCATATGCCACAAAACGGTTGAAGCTCCTGTTCAAAAATGATGCTCCAAAATCAACTTCTGTCACCTTAGTGATACATTTTGGGATAGTACCTAAAGTTTAAAGCAGAAATTGGGGCACTTTTGAAATTTTCATTTTTGACCAAAATCGATAGGTCCGGGGCTTAGGGAATTTTTCATATGCCACAAAACGGTTGAAGCTCCTGTTCAAAAATGATGCTCCAAAATCAACTTCTGTCACCTTAGTGATACATTTTGGGATAGTACCTAAAGTTTAAAGCAGAAATTGGGGCACTTTTGAAATTTTCATTTTTGACCAAAATCGATAGGTTCGGGGCTTAGGGAATTTCTCATATGCCACAAAACGATTGAAGCTCCTGTTCAAAAATGATGCTCCGAAATCAACTTCTGTCACCTTAGTGATACATTTTGGGATAGTACCTAAAGTTTAAAGCAGAAATTGGGGAACTTTTGAAATTTTCATTTTTGACCAAAATCGACAGGTCCGGGGCTTAGGGAATTTCTCATATGCCACAAAACGGTTGAAGCTCCTGTTCAAAAATGATGCTCTGAAATCAACTTCTGTCACCTTTGTGATACATTTTGGGATAGTACCTAAAGTTTAAAGCAGAAATTGGGGCACTTTTGAAATATTCATTTTTGACCAAAATCGACAGGTCCGGGGCTTAGGGAATTTCTCATATGCCACAAAACGGTTGAAGCTCCTGTTCAAAAATGATGCTCTGAAATCAACTTCTGTCACCTTTGTGATACATTTTGGGATAGTACCTAAAGTTTAAAGCAGAAATTGGGGCACTTTTGAAATATTCATTTTTGACCAAAATCGACAGGTCCGGGGCTTAGGGAATTTATCATATGCCACAAAACGGTTGAAGCTCCTGTTTAAAAATGATGCTCTGAAATCAACTTCTGTCACCTTTGTGATACATTTTGGGATAGTACCTACAGTTTAAAGCAGAAATTGGGGCACTTTTGAAATTTTCATTTTTGACCAAAATCGACAGGTCCGGGGCTTAGGGAATTTCTCATATGCCACAAAACGGTTGAAGCTCCTGTTCAAAAATGATGCTCCGAAATCAACTTCTGTCACCTTAGTGATACATTTTGGGATAGTTCCTAAAGTTTAAAACAGAAATTGGGGAACTTTTGAAATTTTCATTTTTGACCAAAATCGACAGGTCCGGGGCTTAGGGAATTTCTCATATGCCACAAAACGGTTGAAGCTCCTGTTCAAAAATGATGCTCTGAAATCAACTTCTGTCACCTTTGTGATACATTTTGGGATAGTACCTAAAGTTTAAAGCAGAAATTGGGGCACTTTTGAAATTTTCATTTTTGACCAAAATCGACAGGTCCGGGGCTTAGGGAATTTCTCATATGCCACAAAACGGTTGAAGCTCCTGTTCAAAAATGATGCTCCGAAATCAACTTCTGTCACCTTAGTGATACATTTTGGGATAGTACCTAAAGTATAAAGCAGAAATTGGGGCACTCTTGAAATTTTCATTTTTGACCAAAATCGACAGGTCTGGGGCTTAGGGAATTTTTCATATGCCACAAAACGGTTGAAGCTCCTGTTCAAAAATGATGCTCCGAAATCACTTCTGTCACCTTAGTGATACATTTTGGGATAGTACCTAAAGTTTAAAGCAGAAATTGGGGAACTTTTGAAATTTTCATTTTTGACCAAAAATGACAGGTCCGGGGCTTAGGGAATTTTTCATATGCCACAAAACGGTTGAAGCTCCTGTTCAAAAATGATGCTCCAAAATCAACTTCTGTCACCTTAGTGATACATTTTGGGATAGTACCTAAAGTTTAAAGCAGAAATTGGGGAACTTTTGAAATTTTCATTTTTGACCAAAATCGACAGGTCCGGGGCTTAGGGAATTTCTCATATGCCACAAAACGGTTGAAGCTCCTGTTCAAAAATGATGCTCTGAAATCAACTTCTGTCACCTTTGTGATACATTTTGGGATAGTACCTAAAGTTTAAAGCAGAAATTGGGGCACTTTTGAAATATTCATTTTTGACCAAAATCGACAGGTCCGGGGCTTAGGGAATTTCTCATATGCCACAAAACGGTTGAAGCTCCTGTTCAAAAATGATGCTCTGAAATCAACTTCTGTCACCTTTGTGATACATTTTGGGATAGTACCTAAAGTTTAAAGCAGAAATTGGGGCACTTTTGAAATATTCATTTTTGACCAAAATCGACAGGTCCGGGGCTTAGGGAATTTATCATATGCCACAAAACGGTTGAAGCTCCTGTTTAAAAATGATGCTCTGAAATCAACTTCTGTCACCTTTGTGATACATTTTGGGATAGTACCTACAGTTTAAAGCAGAAATTGGGGCACTTTTGAAATTTTCATTTTTGACCAAAATCGACAGGTCCGGGGCTTAGGGAATTTCTCATATGCCACAAAACGGTTGAAGCTCCTGTTCAAAAATGATGCTCCGAAATCAACTTCTGTCACCTTAGTGATACATTTTGGGATAGTTCCTAAAGTTTAAAACAGAAATTGGGGAACTTTTGAAATTTTCATTTTTGACCAAAGTCGACAGGTCCGGGGCTTAGGGAATTTCTCATATGCCACAAAACGGTTGAAGCTCCTGTTCAAAAATGATGCTCTGAAATCAACTTCTGTCACCTTTGTGATACATTTTGGGATAGTACCTAAAGTTTAAAGCAGAAATTGGGGCACTTTTGAAATTTTCATTTTTGACCAAAATCGACAGGTCCGGGGCTTAGGGAATTTCTCATATGCCACAAAACGGTTGAAGCTCCTGTTCAAAAATGATGCTCCGAAATCAACTTCTGTCACCTTAGTGATACATTTTGGGATAGTACCTAAAGTATAAAGCAGAAATTGGGGCACTCTTGAAATTTTCATTTTTGACCAAAATCGACAGGTCTGGGGCTTAGGGAATTTTTCATATGCCACAAAACGGTTGAAGCTCCTGTTCAAAAATGATGCTCCGAAATCACTTCTGTCACCTTAGTGATACATTTTGGGATAGTACCTAAAGTTTAAAGCAGAAATTGGGGAACTTTTGAAATTTTCATTTTTGACCAAAAATGACAGGTCCGGGGCTTAGGGAATTTTTCATATGCCACAAAACGGTTGAAGCTCCTGTTCAAAAATGATGCTCCAAAATCAACTTCTGTCACCTTAGTGATACATTTTGGGATAGTACCTAAAGTTTAAAGCAGAAATTGGGGCACTTTTGAAATTTTCATTTTTGACCAAAATCGATAGGTTCGGGGCTTAGGGAATTTCTCATATGCCACAAAACGATTGAAGCTCCTGTTCAAAAATGATGCTCCAAAATCAACTTTTGTCACCTTAGTGATACATTTTGGGATAGTACCTAAAGTTTAAAGCAGAAATTGGGGCACTTTTGACATTTTCATTTTTGACCAAAATCGACAGGTCCGGGGCTTAGGGAATTTCTCATATGCCACAAAACGGTTGAAGCTCCTGTTCAAAAATGATGCTCCAAAATCAACTTCTGTCACCTTAGTGATACATTTTGGGATAGTACCTAAAGTTTAAAGCAGAAATTGGGGCACTTTTGAAATTTTCATTTTTGACCAAAATCGATAGGTTCGGGGCTTATTGAATTTCTCATATGCCACAAAACGATTGAAGCTCCTGTTCAAAAATGATGCTCCAAAATCAACTTCTGTCACCTTAGTGATACATTTTGGGATAGTACCTAAAGTTTAAAGCAGAAATTGGGGCACTTTTGAAATTTTCATTTTTGACCAAAATCGACAGGTCCGGGGCTTAGGAAATTTCTCATATGCCACCAAACGGTTGAAGCTCCTGTTCAAAAATGATGCTCCGAAATCAACTTCTGTCACCTTTGTGATACATTTTGGGATAGTACCTAAAGTTTAAAGCAGAAATTGGGGCACTTTTGAAATATTCATTTTTGACCAAAATCGACAGGTCCAGGGCTTAGGGAATTTCTCATATGCCACAAAACGGTTGAAGCTCCTGTTCAAAAATGATGCTCTGAAATCAACTTCTGTCACCTTTGTGATGCATTTTGGGATAGTACCTAAAGTTTAAAGCAGAAATTGGGGCACTTTTGAAATTTTCATTTTTGACCAAAATCGACAGGTCCGGGGCTTAGGGAATTTCTCATATGCCACAAAACGATTGAAGCTCCTGTTCAAAAATGATGCTCCAAAATCAACTTTTGTCACCTTAGTGATACATTTTGGGATAGTACCTAAAGTTTAAAGCAGAAATTGGGGCACTTTTGACATTTTCATTTTTGACCAAAATCGATAGGTTCGGGGCTTATTGAATTTCTCATATGCCACAAAACGATTGAAGCTCCTGTTCAAAAATGATGCTCCAAAATCAACTTCTGTCACCTTAGTGATACATTTTGGGATAGTACCTAAAGTTTAAAGCAGAAATTGGGGCACTTTTGAAATTTTCATTTTTGACCAAAATCGACAGGTCCGGGGCTTAGGAAATTTCTCATATGCCACAAAACGGTTGAAGCTCCTGTACAAAAATGATGCTCCGAAATCAACTTCTGTCACCTTTGTGATACATTTTGGGATAGTACCTAAAGTTTAAAGCAGAAATTGGGGCACTTTTGAAATATTCATTTTTGACCAAAATCGACAGGTCCGGGGCTTAGGGAATTTCTCATATGCCACAAAACGGTTGAAGCTCCTGTTCAAAAATGATGCTCTGAAATCAACTTCTGTCACCTTTGTGATACATTTTGGGATAGTACCTAAAGTTTAAAGCAGAAATTGGGGCACTTTTGAAATTTTCATTTTTGACCAAAATCGACAGGTCCGGGGCTTAGGGAATTTCTCATATGCCACAAAACGGTTGAAGCTCCTGTTCAAAAATGATGCTCCGAAATCAACTTCTGTCACCTTAGTGATACATTTTGGGATAGTACCTAAAGTATAAAGCAGAAATTGGGGCACTCTTGAAATTTTCATTTTTGACCAAAATCGACAGGTCTGGGGCTTAGGGAATTTTTCATATGCCACAAAACGGTTGAAGCTCCTGTTCAAAAATGATGCTCCGAAATCACTTCTGTCACCTTAGTGATACATTTTGGGATAGTACCTAAAGTTTAAAGCAGAAATTGGGGAACTTTTGAAATTTTCATTTTTGACCAAAAATGACAGGTCCGGGGCTTAGGGAATTTTTCATATGCCACAAAACGGTTGAAGCTCCTGTTCAAAAATGATGCTCCAAAATCAACTTCTGTCACCTTAGTGATACATTTTGGGATAGTACCTAAAGTTTAAAGCAGAAATTGGGGCACTTTTGAAATTTTCATTTTTGACCAAAATCGATAGGTTCGGGGCTTAGGGAATTTCTCATATGCCACAAAACGATTGAAGCTCCTGTTCAAAAATGATGCTCCAAAATCAACTTTTGTCACCTTAGTGATACATTTTGGGATAGTACCTAAAGTTTAAAGCAGAAATTGGGGCACTTTTGACATTTTCATTTTTGACCAAAATCGACAGGTCCGGGGCTTAGGGAATTTCTCATATGCCACAAAACGGTTGAAGCTCCTGTTCAAAAATGATGCTCCAAAATCAACTTCTGTCACCTTAGTGATACATTTTGGGATAGTACCTAAAGTTTAAAGCAGAAATTGGGGCACTTTTGAAATTTTCATTTTTGACCAAAATCGATAGGTTCGGGGCTTATTGAATTTCTCATATGCCACAAAACGATTGAAGCTCCTGTTCAAAAATGATGCTCCAAAATCAACTTCTGTCACCTTAGTGATACATTTTGGGATAGTACCTAAAGTTTAAAGCAGAAATTGGGGCACTTTTGAAATTTTCATTTTTGACCAAAATCGACAGGTCCGGGGCTTAGGAAATTTCTCATATGCCACCAAACGGTTGAAGCTCCTGTTCAAAAATGATGCTCCGAAATCAACTTCTGTCACCTTTGTGATACATTTTGGGATAGTACCTAA
Organism: Pseudophryne corroboree; assembly: GCF_028390025.1. NCBI lineage: Eukaryota > Metazoa > Chordata > Amphibia > Anura > Myobatrachidae > Pseudophryne > Pseudophryne corroboree. Next base: position 354,319 of record NW_026970176.1, read on the forward strand.
AGTTTAAAGCAGAAATTGGGGCACTTTTGAAATATTCATTTTTGACCAAAATCGACAGGTCCAGGGCTTAGGGAATTTCTCATATGCCACAAAACGGTTGAAGCTCCTGTTCAAAAATGATGCTCTGAAATCAACTTCTGTCACCTTTGTGATGCATTTTGGGATAGTACCTAAAGTTTAAAGCAGAAATTGGGGCACTTTTGAAATTTTCATTTTTGACCAAAATCGACAGGTCCGGGGCTTAGGGAATTTCTCATATGCCACAAAACGGTTGAAGCTCCTGTTCAAAAATGATGCTCCGAAATCAACTTCTGTCACCTTAGTGATACATTTTGGGATAGTACCTAAAGTTTAAAGCAGAAATTGGGGCACTTTTGAAATTTTCATTTTTGACCAAAATCGATAGGTTCGGGGCTTAGGGAATTTCTCATATGCCACAAAACGATTGAAGCTCCTGTTCAAAAATGATGCTCCAAAATCAACTTTTGTCACCTTAGTGATACATTTTGGGATAGTACCTAAAGTTTAAAGCAGAAATTGGGGCACTTTTGACATTTTCATTTTTGACCAAAATCGACAGGTCCGGGGCTTAGGGAATTTCTCATATGCCACAAAACGGTTGAAGCTCCTGTTCAAAAATGATGCTCCAAAATCAACTTCTGTCACCTTAGTGATACATTTTGGGATAGTACCTAAAGTTTAAAGCAGAAATTGGGGCACTTTTGAAATTTTCATTTTTGACCAAAATCGATAGGTTCGGGGCTTATTGAATTTCTCATATGCCACAAAACGATTGAAGCTCCTGTTCAAAAATGATGCTCCAAAATCAACTTCTGTCACCTTAGTGATACATTTTGGGATAGTACCTAAAGTTTAAAGCAGAAATTGGGGCACTTTTGAAATTTTCATTTTTGACCAAAATCGACAGGTCCGGGGCTTAGGAAATTTCTCATATGCCACAAAACGGTTGAAGCTCCTGTACAAAAATGATGCTCCGAAATCAACTTCTGTCACCTTTGTGATACATTTTGGGATAGTACCTAAAGTTTAAAGCAGAAATTGGGGCACTTTTGAAATATTCATTTTTGACCAAAATCGACAGGTCCAGGGCTTAGGGAATTTCTCATATGCCACAAAACGGTTGAAGCTCCTGTTCAAAAATGATGCTCTGAAATCAACTTCTGTCACCTTTGTGATACATTTTGGGATAGTACCTAAAGTTTAAAGCAGAAATTGGGGAACTTTTGAAATTTTCATTTTTGACCAAAATCGACAGGTCTGGGGCTTAGGGAATTTCTCATATGCCACAAAACGGTTGAAGCTCCTGTTCAAAAATGATGCTCTGAAATCAACTTCTGTCACCTTTGTGATACATTTTGGGATAGTACCTAAAGTTTAAAGCAGAAATTGGGGCACTTTTGAAATTTTCATTTTTGACCAAAATCGACAGGTCCGGGGCTTAGGGAATTTCTCATATGCCACAAAACGGTTGAAGCTCCTGTTCAAAAATGATGCTCCGAAATCAACTTCTGTCACCTTAGTGATACATTTTGGGATAGTACCTAAAGTTTAAAGCAGAAATTGGGAACTTTTGAAATTTTCATTTTTGACCAAAATCGACAGGTCTGGGGCTTAGGGAATTTCTCATATGCCACAAAACGGTTGAAGCTCCTGTTCAAAAATGATGCTCTGAAATCAACTTCTGTCACCTTTGTGATACATTTTGGGATAGTACCTAAAGTTTAAAGCAGAAATTGGGGCACTTTTGAAATATTCATTTTTGACCAAAATCGACAGGTCCGGGGCTTAGGGAATTTCTCATATGCCACAAAACGGTTGAAGCTCCTGTTCAAAAATGATGCTCCGAAATCAACTTCTGTCACCTTAGTGATACATTTTGGGATAGTACCTAAAGTTTAAAGCAGAAATTGGGGAACTTTTGAAATTTTCATTTTTGACCAAAATCGACAGGTCCGGGGCTTAGGGAATTTCTCATATGCCACAAAACGGTTGAAGCTCCTGTTCAAAAATGATGCTCTGAAATCAACTTCTGTCACCTTTGTGATACATTTTGGGATAGTACCTAAAGTTTAAAGCAGAAATTGGGGCACTTTTGAAATTTTCATTTTTGACCAAAATCGACAGGTCCGGGGCTTAGGAAATTTCTCATATGCCACAAAACGGTTGAAGCTCCTGTACAAAAATGATGCTCCGAAATCAACTTCTGTCACCTTTGTGATACATTTTGGGATAGTACCTAAAGTTTAAAGCAGAAATTGGGGCACTTTTGAAATATTCATTTTTGACCAAAATCGACAGGTCCAGGGCTTAGGGAATTTCTCATATGCCACAAAACGGTTGAAGCTCCTGTTCAAAAATGATGCTCTGAAATCAACTTCTGTCACCTTTGTGATACATTTTGGGATAGTACCTAAAGTTTAAAGCAGAAATTGGGGAACTTTTGAAATTTTCATTTTTGACCAAAATCGACAGGTCTGGGGCTTAGGGAATTTCTCATATGCCACAAAACGGTTGAAGCTCCTGTTCAAAAATGATGCTCTGAAATCAACTTCTGTCACCTTTGTGATACATTTTGGGATAGTACCTAAAGTTTAAAGCAGAAATTGGGGCACTTTTGAAATTTTCATTTTTGACCAAAATCGACAGGTCCGGGGCTTAGGGAATTTCTCATATGCCACAAAACGGTTGAAGCTCCTGTTCAAAAATGATGCTCCGAAATCAACTTCTGTCACCTTAGTGATACATTTTGGGATAGTACCTAAAGTTTAAAGCAGAAATTGGGAACTTTTGAAATTTTCATTTTTGACCAAAATCGACAGGTCTGGGGCTTAGGGAATTTCTCATATGCCACAAAACGGTTGAAGCTCCTGTTCAAAAATGATGCTCTGAAATCAACTTCTGTCACCTTTGTGATACATTTTGGGATAGTACCTAAAGTTTAAAGCAGAAATTGGGGCACTTTTGAAATATTCATTTTTGACCAAAATCGACAGGTCCGGGGCTTAGGGAATTTATCATATGCCACAAAACGGTTGAAGCTCCTGTTCAAAAATGATGCTCTGAAATCAACTTCTGTCACCTTTGTGATACATTTTGGGATAGTACCTAAAGTTTAAAGCAGAAATTGGGGCACTTTTGAAATTTTCATTTTTGACCAAAATCGACAGGTCCGGGGCTTAGGGAATTTCTCATATGCCACAAAACGGTTGAAGCTCCTGTTCAAAAATGATGCTCTGAAATCAACTTCTGTCACCTTAGTGATACATTTTGGGATAGTACCTAAAGTTTAAAGCAGAAATTGGGGCACTTTTGAAATTTTCATTTTTGACCAAAATCGACAGGTCCGGGGCTTAGGGAATTTCTCATATGCCACAAAACGGTTGAAGCTCCTGTTCAAAAATGATGCTCCGAAATCAACTTCTGTCACCTTAGTGATACATTTTGGGATAGTACCTAAAGTTTAAAGCAGAAATTGGGGCACTTTTGAAATTTTCACTTTTGACCAAAATCGACAGGTCCGGGGCTTAGGGAATTTCTCATATGCCACAAAACGGTTGAAGCTCCTGTTCAAAAATGATGCTCCGAAATCAACTTCTGTCACCTTAGTGATACATTTTGGGATAGTACCTAAAGTTTAAAGCAGAAATTGGGGCACTTTTGAATTTCCATTTTTGACCAAAATCGACAGGTCCGGGGCTTAGGGAATTTTTCATATGCCACAAAACGGTTGAAGCTCCTGTTCAAAAATGATGCTCCAAAATATACTTCTGTCACCTTAGTGATACATTTTGGGATAGTACCTAAAATTTAAAGCAGAAATTGGGGCACTTTTGAATTTCCATTTTTGACCAAAATCGACAGGTCCGGGGCTTAGGGAATTTTTCATATGCCACAAAACGGTTGAAGCTCCTGTTCAAAAATGATGCTCCAAAATATACTTCTGTCACCTTAGTGATACATTTTGGGATAGTACCTAAAGTTTAAAGCAGAAATTGGGGCACTTTTGAAATTTTCATTTTTGACCAAAATCGACAGGTCCGGGGCTTAGGGAATTTCTCATATGCCACAAAACGGTTGAAGCTCATGTTCAAAAATGATGCTCCAAAATCAACTTCTGTCACCTTAGTGATACATTTTGGGATAGTACCTAAAGTTTAAAGCAGAAATTGGGGCACTTTTGAAATTTTCATTTTTGACCAAAATCGACAGGTCCGGGGCTTAGGAAATTTCTCATATGCCACAAAACGGTTGAAGCCCCTGTTCAAAAATGATGCTCTGAAATCAACTTCTGTCACCTTTGTGATACATTTTGGGATAGTACCTAAAGTTTAAAGCAGAAATTGGGGAACTTTTGAAATTTTCATTTTTGACCAAAATCGACAGGTCTGGGGCTTAGGGAATTTCTCATATGCCACAAAACGGTTGAAGCTCCTGTTCAAAAATGATGCTCTGAAATCAACTTCTGTCACCTTTGTGATACATTTTGGGATAGTACCTAAAGTTTAAAGCAGAAATTGGGGCACTTTTGAAATTTTCATTTTTGACCAAAATCGACAGGTCCGGGGCTTAGGGAATTTCTCATATGCCACAAAACGGTTGAAGCTCCTGTTCAAAAATGATGCTCCGAAATCAACTTCTGTCACCTTAGTGATACATTTTGGGATAGTACCTAAAGTTTAAAGCAGAAATTGGGAACTTTTGAAATTTTCATTTTTGACCAAAATCGACAGGTCTGGGGCTTAGGGAATTTCTCATATGCCACAAAACGGTTGAAGCTCCTGTTCAAAAATGATGCTCTGAAATCAACTTCTGTCACCTTTGTGATACATTTTGGGATAGTACCTAAAGTTTAAAGCAGAAATTGGGGCACTTTTGAAATATTCATTTTTGACCAAAATCGACAGGTCCGGGGCTTAGGGAATTTATCATATGCCACAAAACGGTTGAAGCTCCTGTTCAAAAATGATGCTCTGAAATCAACTTCTGTCACCTTTGTGATACATTTTGGGATAGTACCTAAAGTTTAAAGCAGAAATTGGGGCACTTTTGAAATTTTCATTTTTGACCAAAATCGACAGGTCCGGGGCTTAGGGAATTTCTCATATGCCACAAAACGGTTGAAGCTCCTGTTCAAAAATGATGCTCTGAAATCAACTTCTGTCACCTTAGTGATACATTTTGGGATAGTACCTAAAGTTTAAAGCAGAAATTGGGGCACTTTTGAAATTTTCATTTTTGACCAAAATCGACAGGTCCGGGGCTTAGGGAATTTCTCATATGCCACAAAACGGTTGAAGCTCCTGTTCAAAAATGATGCTCCGAAATCAACTTCTGTCACCTTAGTGATACATTTTGGGATAGTACCTAAAGTTTAAAGCAGAAATTGGGGAACTTTTGAAATTTTCATTTTTGACCAAAATCGACAGGTCCGGGGCTTAGGGAATTTCTCATATGCCACAAAACGGTTGAAGCTCCTGTTCAAAAATGATGCTCTGAAATCAACTTCTGTCACCTTTGTGATACATTTTGGGATAGTACCTAAAGTTTAAAGCAGAAATTGGGGAACTTTTGAAATTTTCATTTTTGACCAAAATCGACAGGTCTGGGGCTTAGGGAATTTCTCATATGCCACAAAACGGTTGAAGCTCCTGTTCAAAAATGATGCTCCGAAATCAACTTCTGTCACCTTAGTGATACATTTTGGGATAGTACCTAAAGTTTAAAGCAGAAATTGGGGAACTTTTGAAATTTTCATTTTTGACCAAAATCGACAGGTCCGGGGCTTAGGGAATTTCTCATATGCCACAAAACGGTTGAAGCTCCTGTTCAAAAATGATGCTCTGAAATCAACTTCTGTCACCTTTGTGATACATTTTGGGATAGTACCTAAAGTTTAAAGCAGAAATTGGGGAACTTTGAAATTTTCATTTTTGACCAAAATCGACAGGTCCGGGGCTTAGGGAATTTCTCATATGCCACAAAACGGTTGAAGCTCCTGTTCAAAAATGATGCTCCGAAATCAACTTCTGTCACCTTAGTGATACATTTTGGGATAGTACCTAAAGTTTAAAGCAGAAATTGGGGAACTTTTGAAATTTTCATTTTTGACCAAAATCGACAGGTCTGGGGCTTAGGGAATTTTTCATATGCCACAAAACGGTTGAAGCTCCTGTTCAAAAATGATGCTCCGAAATCAACTTCTGTCACCTTAGTGATACATTTTGGGATAGTACCTAAAGTTTAAAGCAGAAATTGGGGCACTCTTGAAATTTTCATTTTTGACCAAAATCGACAGGTCTGGGGCTTAGGGAATTTCTCATATGCCACAAAACGGTTGAAGCTCCTGTTCAAAAATGATGCTCCGAAATCAACTTCTGTCACCTTAGTGATACATTTTGGGATAGTACCTAAAGTTTAAAGCAGAAATTGGGGCACTTTTGAAATTTTCACTTTTGACCAAAATCGACAGGTCCGGGGCTTAGGGAGTTTCTCATATGCCACAAAACGGTTGAAGCTCCTGTTCAAAAATGATGATCCGAAATCAACTTCTGTCACCTTAGTGATACATTTTGGGATAGTACCTAAAGTTTAAAGCAGAAATTGGGGCACTTTTGAAATTTTCATTTTTGAACAAAATCGACAGGTCCGGGGCTTAGGGAATTTCTCATATGCCACAAAACGGTTGAATCTCCTGTTCAAAAATGATGTTCCGAAATCAACTTCTCTCACCTTAGTGATACATTTTGGGATAGTACCTAAAGTTTAAAGCAGAAATTGGGGCACTTTTGAAATTTTCACTTTTGACCAAAATCGACAGGTCCGGGGCTTAGGGAATTTCTCATATGCCACAAAACGATTGAAGCTCCTGTTCAAAAATGATGCTCTGAAATCAACTTCTGTCACCTTAGTGATACATTTTGGGATAGTACCTAAAGTTTAAAGCAGAAATTGGGGCACTTTTGAAATTTTCATTTTTGACCAAAATCGACAGGTCCGGGGCTTAGGGAATTTCTCATATGCCACAGAACGGTTGAAGCTCCTGTTCAAAAATGATGCTCCGAAATCAACTTCTGTCACCTTAGTGATACATTTTGGGATAGTACCTAAAGTTTAAAGCAGAAATTGGGGAACTTTTGAAATTTTCATTTTTGACCAAAATCGACAGGTCCGGGGCTTAGGGAATTTCTCATATGCCACAAAACGGTTGAAGCTCCTGTTCAAAAATGATGCTCTGAAATCAACTTCTCTCACCTTTGTGATACATTTTGGGATAGTACCTAAAGTTTAAAGCAGAAATTGGGGCACTTTTGAAATATTCATTTTTGACCAAAATCGACAGGTCCGGGGCTTAGGGAATTTTTCATATGCCACAAAACGGTTGAAGCTCCTGTTCAAAAATGATGCTCCAAAATCAACTTCTGTCACCTTAGTGATACATTTTGGGATAGTACCTAAAATTTAAAGCAGAAATTGGGGCACTTTTGAATTTTCATTTTTGACCAAAATCGACAGGTCCGGGGCTTAGGGAATTTCTCATATGCCACAAAACGGTTGATGCTCCTGTTCAAAAATGATGCTCCGAAATCAACTTCTGTCACCTTAGTGATACATTTTGGGATAGTACCTAAAGTTTAAAACAGAAATTGGGGAACTTTTGAAATTTTCATTTTTGACCAAAATTGACAGGTCCGGGGCTTAGGGAATTTCTCATATGCCACAATACGGTTGAAGCTCCTGTTCAAAAATGATGCTCTGAAATCAACTTCTGTCACCTTTGTGATACATTTTGGGATAGTACCTAAAGTTTAAAGCAGAAATTGGGGCACTTTTGAAATATTCATTTTTGACCAAAATCGACAGGTCCGGGGCTTAGGGAATTTCTCATATGCCACAAAACGGTTGAAGCTCCTGTTCAAAAATGATGCTCCGAAATCAACTTCTCTCACCTTAGTGATACATTTTGGGATAGTACCTAAAGTTTAAAGCAGAAATTGGGGCACTTTTGAAATTTTCACTTTTGACCAAAATCGACAGGTCCGGGGCTTAGGGAATTTCTCATATGCCACAAAACGGTTGAAGCTCCTGTTCAAAAATGATGCTCCGAAATCAACTTCTGTCACCTTAGTGATACATTTTGGGATAGTACCTAAAGTTTAAAGCAGAAATTGGGGCACTTTTGAATTTCCATTTTTGACCAAAATCGACAGGTCCGGGGCTTAGGGAATTTTTCATATGCCACAAAACGGTTGAAGCTCCTGTTCAAAAATGATGCTCCAAAATATACTTCTGTCACCTTAGTGATACATTTTGGGATAGTACCTAAAATTTAAAGCAGAAATTGGGGCACTTTTGAATTTCCATTTTTGACCAAAATCGACAGGTCCGGGGCTTAGGGAATTTTTCATATGCCACAAAACGGTTGAAGCTCCTGTTCAAAAATGATGCTCCAAAATATACTTCTGTCACCTTAGTGATACATTTTGGGATAGTACCTAAAGTTTAAAGCAGAAATTGGGGCACTTTTGAAATTTTCATTTTTGACCAAAATCGACAGGTCCGGGGCTTAGGGAATTTCTCATATGCCACAAAACGGTTGAAGCTCATGTTCAAAAATGATGCTCCAAAATCAACTTCTGTCACCTTAGTGATACATTTTGGGATAGTACCTAAAGTTTAAAGCAGAAATTGGGGCACTTTTGAAATTTTCATTTTTGACCAAAATCGACAGGTCCGGGGCTTAGGAAATTTCTCATATGCCACAAAACGGTTGAAGCCCCTGTTCAAAAATGATGCTCTGAAATCAACTTCTGTCACCTTTGTGATACATTTTGGGATAGTACCTAAAGTTTAAAGCAGAAATTGGGGCACTTTTGAAATATTCATTTTTGACCAAAATCGACAGGTCCGGGGCTTAGGGAATTTTTCATATGCCACAAAACGGTTGAAGCTCCTGTTCAAAAATGATGCTCCAAAATATACTTCTGTCACCTTAGTGATACATTTTGGGATAGTACCTAAAGTTTAAAGCAGAAATTGGGGCACTTTTGAAATTTTCATTTTTGACCAAAATCGACAGGTCCGGGGCTTAGGGAATTTCTCATATGCCACAAAACGGTTGAAGCTCCTGTTCAAAAATGATGCTCCGAAATCAACTTCTGTCACCTTAGTGATACATTTTGGGATAGTACCTAAAGTTTAAAGCAGAAATTGGGGCACTCTTGAAATTTTCATTTTTGACCAAAATCGACAGGTCTGGGGCTTAGGGAATTTTTCATATGCCACAAAACGGTTGAAGCTCCTGTTCAAAAATGATGCTCCGAAATCACTTCTGTCACCTTAGTGAAACATTTTGGGATAGTACCTAAAGTTTAAAGCAGAAATTGGGGAACTTTTGAAATTTTCATTTTTGACCAAAATTGACAGGTCCGGGGCTTAGGGAATTTCTCATATGCCACAAAACGGTTGAAGCTCCTGTTCAAAAATGATGCTCCGAAATCAACTTCTGTCACCTTAGTGATACATTTTGGGATAGTACCTAAAGTTTAAAGCAGAAATTGGGGCACTTTTGAAATTTTCACTTTTGACCAAAATCGACAGGTCCGGGGCTTAGGGAGTTTCTCATATGCCACAAAACGGTTGAAGCTCCTGTTCAAAAATGATGATCCGAAATCAACTTCTGTCACCTTAGTGATACATTTTGGGATAGTACCTAAAGTTTAAAGCAGAAATTGGGGCACTTTTGAAATTTTCATTTTTGAGCAAAATCGACAGGTCCGGGGCTTAGGGAATTTCTCATATGCCACAAAACGGTTGAATCTCCTGTTCAAAAATGATGCTCCGAAATCAACTTCTCTCACCTTAGTGATACATTTTGGGATAGTACCTAAAGTTTAAAGCAGAAATTGGGGCACTTTTGAAATTTTCACTTTTGACCAAAATCGACAGGTCCGGGGCTTAGGGAATTTCTCATATGCCACAAAACGATTGAAGCTCCTGTTCAAAAATGATGCTCTGAAATCAACTTCTGTCACCTTAGTGATACATTTTGGGATAGTACCTAAAGTTTAAAGCAGAAATTGGGGCACTTTTGAAATTTTCATTTTTGACCAAAATCGACAGGTCCGGGGCTTAGGGAATTTCTCATATGCCACAGAACGGTTGAAGCTCCTGTTCAAAAATGATGCTCCGAAATCAACTTCTGTCACCTTAGTGATACATTTTGGGATAGTACCTAAAGTTTAAAGCAGAAATTGGGGAACTTTTGAAATTTTCATTTTTGACCAAAATCGACAGGTCCGGGGCTTAGGGAATTTCTCATATGCCACAAAACGGTTGAAGCTCCTGTTCAAAAATGATGCTCTGAAATCAACTTCTGTCACCTTTGTGATACATTTTGGGATAGTACCTAAAGTTTAAAGCAGAAATTGGGGCACTTTTGAAATATTCATTTTTGACCAAAATCGACAGGTCCGGGGCTTAGGGAATTTTCATATGCCACAAAACGGTTGAAGCTCCTGTTCAAAAATGATGCTCCAAAATCAACTTCTGTCACCTTAGTGATACATTTTGGGATAGTACCTAAAATTTAAAGCAGAAATTGGGGCACTTTTGAATTTTCATTTTTGACCAAAATCGACAGGTCCGGGGCTTAGGGAATTTTTCATATGCCACAAAACGGTTGAAGCTCCTGTTCAAAAATGATGCTCCAAAATATACTTCTGTCACCTTAGTGATACATTTTGGGATAGTACCTAAAGTTTAAAGCAGAAATTGGGGCACTTTTGAAATTTTCATTTTTGACCAAAATCGACAGGTCCGGGGCTTAGGGAATTTCTCATATGCCACAAAACGGTTGAAGCTCCTGTTCAAAAATGATGCTCCGAAATCAACTTCTGTCACCTTAGTGATACATTTTGGGATAGTACCTAAAGTTTAAAACAGAAATTGGGGAACTTTTGAAATTTTCATTTTTGACCAAAATTGACAGGTCCTGGGCTTAGGGAATTTCTCATATGCCACAATATGGTTGAAGCTCCTGTTCAAAAATGATGCTCTGAAATCAACTTCTGTCACCTTTGTGATACATTTTGGGATAGTACCTAAAGTTTAAAGCAGAAATTGGGGCACTTTTGAAATATTCATTTTTGACCAAAATCGACAGGTCCGGGGCTTAGGGAATTTCTCATATGCCACAAAACGGTTGAAGCTCCTGTTCAAAAATGATGCTCCGAAATCAACTTCTCTCACCTTAGTGATACATTTTGGGATAGTACCTAAAGTTTAAAGCAGAAATTGGGGCACTTTTGAAATTTTCACTTTTGACCAAAATCGACAGGTCCGGGGCTTAGGGAATTTCTCATATGCCACAAAACGGTTGAATCTCCTGTTCAAAAATGATGCTCCGAAATCAACTTCTCTCACCTTAGTGATACATTTTGGGATAGTACCTAAAGTTTAAAGCAGAAATTGGGGCACTTTTGAAATTTTCACTTTTGACCAAAATCGACAGGTCCGGGGCTTAGGGAATTTCTCATATGCCACAAAACGATTGAAGCTCCTGTTCAAAAATGATGCTCCGAAATCAACTTCTGTCACCTTAGTGATACATTTTGGGATAGTACCTAAAGTTTAAAGCAGAAATTGGGGCACTTTTGAAATTTTCATTTTTGACCAAAATCGACAGGTCCGGGGCTTATGGAATTTCTCATATGCCACAGAACGGTTTAAGCTCCTGTTCAAAAATGATGCTCCGAAATCAACTTCTGTCACCTTAGTGATACATTTTGGGATAGTACCTAAAGTTTAAAGCAGAAATTGGGGCACTTTTGAAATTTTCATTTTTGACCAAAATCGACAGGTCCGGGGCTTATGGAATTTCTCATATGCCACAGAACGGTTTAAGCTCCTGTTCAAAAATGATGCTCCGAAATCAACTTCTGTCACCTTAGTGATACATTTTGGGATAGTACCTAAAGTTTAAAGCAGAAATTGGGGCACTTTTGAAATTTTCACTTTTGACCAAAATCGACAGGTCCGGGGCTTAGGGAATTTCTCATATGCCACAAAACGATTGAAGCTCCTGTTCAAAAATGATGCTCTGAAATCAACTTCTGTCACCTTAGTGATACATTTTGGGATAGTACCTAAAGTTTAAAGCAGAAATTGGGGCACTTTTGAAATTTTCATTTTTGACCAAAATCGACAGGTCCGGGGCTTAGGGAATTTCTCATATGCCACAAAACGGTTGAAGCTCCTGTTCAAAAATGATGCTCCGAAATCAACTTCTGTCACCTTAGTGATACATTTTGGGATAGTACCTAAAGTTTAAAGCAGAAATTGGGGCACTCTTGAAATTTTCATTTTTGACCAAAATCGACAGGTCTGGGGCTTAGGGAATTTCTTATATGCCACAAAACGGTTGAAGCTCCTGTTCAAAAATGATGCTCCGAAATCACTTCTGTCACCTTAGTGATACATTTTGGGATAGTACCTAAAGTTTAAAGCAGAAATTGGGGAACTTTTGAAATTTTCATTTTTGACCAAAATTGACAGGTCCGGGGCTTAGGGAATTTCTCATATGCCACAAAACGGTTGAAGCTCCTGTTCAAAAATGATGCTCCGAAATCAACTTCTGTCACCTTAGTGATACATTTTGGGATAGTACCTAAAGTTTAAAGCAGAAATTGGGGCACTTTTGAAATTTTCACTTTTGACCAAAATCGACAGGTCCGGGGCTTAGGGAGTTTCTCATATGCCACAAAACGGTTGAAGCTCCTGTTCAAAAATGATGATCCGAAATCAACTTCTGTCACCTTAGTGATACATTTTGGGATAATACCTAAAGTTTAAAGCAGAAATTGGGGCACTTTTGAAATTTTCATTTTTGAACAAAATCGACAGGTCCGGGGCTTAGGGAATTTCTCATATGCCACAAAACGGTTGAATCTCCTGTTCAAAAATGATGCTCCGAAATCAACTTCTCTCACCTTAGTGATACATTTTGGGATAGTACCTAAAGTTTAAAGCAGAAATTGGGGCACTTTTGAAATTTTCACTTTTGACCAAAATCGACAGGTCCGGGGCTTATGGAATTTCTCATATGCCACAGAACGGTTTAAGCTCCTGTTCAAAAATGATGCTCCGAAATCAACTTCTGTCACCTTAGTGATACATTTTGGGATAGTACCTAAAGTTTAAAGCAGAAATTGGGGCACTTTTGAAATTTTCATTTTTGACCAAAATCGACAGGTCCGGGGCTTATGGAATTTCTCATATGCCACAGAACGGTTTAAGCTCCTGTTCAAAAATGATGCTCCGAAATCAACTTCTGTCACCTTAGTGATACATTTTGGGATAGTACCTAAAGTTTAAAACAGAAATTGGGGAACTTTTGAAATTTTCATTTTTGACCAAAATTGACAGGTCCGGGGCTTAGGGAATTTCTCATATGCCACAATATGGTTGAAGCTCCTGTTCAAAAATGATGCTCTGAAATCAACTTCTGTCACCTTTGTGATACATTTTGGGATAGTACCTAAAGTTTAAAGCAGAAATTGGGGCACTTTTGAAATATTCATTTTTGACCAAAATCGACAGGTCCGGGGCTTAGGGAATTTCTCATATGCCACAAAACGGTTGAAGCTCCTGTTCAAAAATGATGCTCCGAAATCAACTTCTCTCACCTTAGTGATACATTTTGGGATAGTACCTAAAGTTTAAAGCAGAAATTGGGGCACTTTTGAAATTTTCACTTTTGACCAAAATCGACAGGTCCGGGGCTTAGGGAATTTTTCATATGCCACAAAACGGTTGAAGCTCCTGTTCAAAAATGATGCTCTGAAATCAACTTCTGTCACCTTTGTGATACATTTTGGGATAGTACCTAAAGTTTAAAGCAGAAATTGGGGCACTTTTGAAATATTCATTTTTGACCAAAATCGACAGGTCCGGGGCTTAGGGAATTTTTCATATGCCACAAAACGGTTGAAGCTCCTGTTCAAAAATGATGCTCCAAAATCAACTTCTGTCACCTTAGTGATACATTTTGGGATAGTACCTAAAATTTAAAGCAGAAATTGGGGCACTTTTGAATTTTCATTTTTGACCAAAATCGACAGGTCCGGGGCTTAGGGAATTTTTCATATGCCACAAAACGGTTGAAGCTCCTGTTCAAAAATGATGCTCCAAAATATACTTCTGTCACCTTAGTGATACATTTTGGGATAGTACCTAAAGTTTAAAGCAGAAATTGGGGCACTTTTGAAATTTTCATTTTTGACCAAAATCGACAGGTCCGGGGCTTAGGGAATTTCTCATATGCCACAAAACGGTTGAAGCTCCTGTTCAAAAATGATGCTCCGAAATCAACTTCTGTCACCTTAGTGATACATTTTGGGATAGTACCTAAAGTTTAAAGCAGAAATTGGGGCACTTTTGAAATATTCATTTTTGACCAAAATCGACAGGTCCGGGGCTTAGGGAATTTCTCATATGCCACAAAACGGTTGAAGCTCCTGTTCAAAAATGATGCTCCGAAATCAACTTCTCTCACCTTAGTGATACATTTTGGGATAGTACCTAAAGTTTAAAGCAGAAATTGGGGCACTTTTGAAATTTTCATTTTTGACCAAAATCGACAGGTCCGGGGCTTAGGGAATTTCTCATATGCCACAGAACGGTTGAAGCTCCTGTTCAAAAATGATGCTCCGAAATCAACTTCTGTCACCTTAGTGATACATTTTGGGATAGTACCTAAAGTTTAAAGCAGAAATTGGGGAACTTTTGAAATATTCATTTTTGACCAAAATCGACAGGTCCGGGGCTTAGGGAATTTCTCATATGCCACAAAACGGTTGAAGCTCCTGTTCAAAAATGATGCTCTGAAATCAACTTCTGTCACCTTTGTGATACATTTTGGGATAGTACCTAAAGTTTAAAGCAGAAATTGGGGCACTTTTGAAATATTAATTTTTGACCAAAATCGACAGGTCCGGGGCTTAGGGAATTTTTCATATGCCACAAAACGGTTGAAGCTCCTGTTCAAAAATGATGCTCCAAAATCAACTTCTGTCACCTTAGTGATACATTTTGGGATAGTACCTAAAATTTAAAGCAGAAATTGGGGCACTTTTGAATTTTCATTTTTGACCAAAATCGACAGGTCCGGGGCTTAGGGAATTTTTCATATGCCACAAAACGGTTGAAGCTCCTGTTCAAAAATGATGCTCCAAAATATACTTCTGTCACCTTAGTGATACATTTTGGGATAGTACCTAAAGTTTAAAGCAGAAATTGGGGCACTTTTGAAATTTTCATTTTTGACCAAAATCGACAGGTCCGGGGCTTAGGGAATTTCTCATATGCCACAAAACGGTTGAAGCTCCTGTTCAAAAATGATGCTCCGAAATCAACTTCTGTCACCTTAGTGATACATTTTGGGATAGTACCTAAAGTTTAAAGCAGAAATTGGGGCACTTTTGAAATATTCATTTTTGACCAAAATCGACAGGTCCGGGGCTTAGGGAATTTCTCATATGCCACAAAACGGTTGAAGCTCCTGTTCAAAAATGATGCTCCGAAATCAACTTCTGTCACCTTAGTGATACATTTTGGGATAGTACCTAAAGTTTAAAGCAGAAATTGGGGCACTTTTGAAATTTTCATTTTTGACCAAAATCGACAGGTCCGGGGCTTATGGAATTTCTCATATGCCACAGAACGGTTTAAGCTCCTGTTCAAAAATGATGCTCCGAAATCAACTTCTGTCACCTTAGTGATACATTTTGGGATAGTACCTAAAGTTTAAAGCAGAAATTGGGGCACTTTTGAAATTTTCATTTTTGACCAAAATCGACAGGTCCGGGGCTTATGGAATTTCTCATATGCCACAGAACGGTTTAAGCTCCTGTTCAAAAATGATGCTCCGAAATCAACTTCTGTCACCTTAGTGATACATTTTGGGATAGTACCTAAAGTTTAAAGCAGAAATTGGGGCACTTTTGAAATTTTCACTTTTGACCAAAATCGACAGGTCCGGGGCTTAGGGAATTTCTCATATGCCACAAAACGATTGAAGCTCCTGTTCAAAAATGATGCTCTGAAATCAACTTCTGTCACCTTAGTGATACATTTTGGGATAGTACCTAAAGTTTAAAGCAGAAATTGGGGCACTTTTGAAATTTTCATTTTTGACCAAAATCGACAGGTCCGGGGCTTAGGGAATTTCTCATATGCCACAAAACGGTTGAAGCTCCTGTTCAAAAATGATGCTCCGAAATCAACTTCTGTCACCTTAGTGATACATTTTGGGATAGTACCTAAAGTTTAAAGCAGAAATTGGGGCACTCTTGAAATTTTCATTTTTGACCAAAATCGACAGGTCTGGGGCTTAGGGAATTTTTAATATGCCACAAAACGGTTGAAGCTCCTGTTCAAAAATGATGCTCCGAAATCACTTCTGTCACCTTAGTGATACATTTTGGGATAGTACCTAAAGTTTAAAGCAGAAATTGGGGAACTTTTGAAATTTTCATTTTTGACCAAAATTGACAGGTCCGGGGCTTAGGGAATTTTTCATATGCCACAAAACGGTTGAAGCTCATGTTCAAAAATGATGCTCCGAAATCAACTTCTGTCACCTTAGTGATACATTTTGGGATAGTACCTAAAGTTTAAAGCAGAAATTGGGGCACTTTTGAAATTTTCACTTTTGACCAAAATCGACAGGTCCGGGGCTTAGGGAGTTTCTCATATGCCACAAAACGGTTGAAGCTCCTGTTCAAAAATGATGATCCGAAATCAACTTCTGTCACCTTAGTGATACATTTTGGGATAGTACCTAAAGTTTAAAGCAGAAATTGGGGCACTTTTGAAATTTTCATTTTTGAACAAAATCGACAGGTCCGGGGCTTAGGGAATTTCTCATATGCCACAAAACGATTGAAGCTCCTGTTCAAAAATAATGCTCCGAAATCAACTTCTGTCACCTTAGTGATACATTTTGGGATAGTACCTAAAGTTTAAAGCAGAAATTGGGGCACTTTTGAAATTTTCATTTTTGACCAAAATCGACAGGTCCGGGGCTTATGGAATTTCTCATATGCCACAGAACGGTTTAAGCTCCTGTTCAAAAATGATGCTCCGAAATCAACTTCTGTCACCTTAGTGATACATTTTGGGATAGTACCTAAAGTTTAAAGCAGAAATTGGGGCACTTTTGAAATTTTCATTTTTGACCAAAATCGACAGGTCCGGGGCTTATGGAATTTCTCATATGCCACAGAACGGTTTAAGCTCCTGTTCAAAAATGATGCTCCGAAATCAACTTCTGTCACCTTAGTGATACATTTTGGGATAGTACCTAAAGTTTAAAGCAGAAATTGGGGAACTTTTGAAATTTTCATTTTTGACCAAAATCGACAGGTCCGGGGCTTAGGGAATTTCTCATATGCCACAAAACGGTTGAAGCTCCTGTTCAAAAATGATGCTCTGAAATCAACTTCTGTCACCTTTGTGATACATTTTGGGATAGTACCTAAAGTTTAAAGCAGAAATTGGGGCACTTTTGAAATATTCATTTTTGACCAAAATCGACAGGTCCGGGGCTTAGGGAATTTTTCATATGCCACAAAACGGTTGAAGCTCCTGTTCAAAAATGATGCTCCAAAATCAACTTCTGTCACCTTAGTGATACATTTTGGGATAGTACCTAAAATTTAAAGCAGAAATTGGGGCACTTTTGAATTTTCATTTTTGACCAAAATCGACAGGTCCGGGGCTTAGGGAATTTTTCATATGCCACAAAACGGTTGAAGCTCCTGTTCAAAAAATGATGCTCCAAAATATACTTCTGTCACCTTAGTGATACATTTTGGGATAGTACCTAAAGTTTAAAGCAGAAATTGGGGCACTTTTGAAATTTTCATTTTTGACCAAAATCGACAGGTCCGGGGCTTAGGGAATTTCTCATATGCCACAAAACGGTTGAAGCTCCTGTTCAAAAATGATGCTCCGAAATCAACTTCTGTCACCTTAGTGATACATTTTGGGATAGTACCTAAAGTTTAAAACAGAAATTGGGGAACTTTTGAAATTTTCATTTTTGACCAAAATTGACAGGTCCGGGGCTTAGGGAATTTCTCATATGCCACAATATGGTTGAAGCTCCTGTTCAAAAATGATGCTCTGAAATCAACTTCTGTCACCTTTGTGATACATTTTGGGATAGAACCTAAAGTTTAAAGCAGAAATTGGGGCACTTTTGAAATATTCATTTTTGACCAAAATCGACAGGTCCGGGGCTTAGGGAATTTCTCATATGCCACAAAACGGTTGAAGCTCCTGTTCAAAAATGATGCTCCGAAATCAACTTCTCTCACCTTAGTGATACATTTTGGGATAGTACCTAAAGTTTAAAGCAGAAATTGGGGCACTTTTGAAATTTTCACTTTTGACCAAAATCGACAGGTCCGGGGCTTAGGGAATTTCTCATATGCCACAAAACGATTGAAGCTCCTGTTCAAAAATGATGCTCTGAAATCAACTTCTGTCACCTTAGTGATACATTTTGGGACAGTACCTAAAGTTTAAAGCAGAAATTGGGGAACTTTTGAAATTTTCATTTTTGACCAAAATCGACAGGTCCGGGGCTTAGGGAATTTCTCATATGCCACAGAACGGTTGAAGCTCCTGTTCAAAAATGATGCTCCGAAATCAACTTCTGTCACCTTAGTGATACATTTTGGGATAGTACCTAAAGTTTAAAGCAGAAATTGGGGAACTTTTGAAATTTTCATTTTTGACCAAAATCGACAGGTCCGGGGCTTAGGGAATTTCTCATATGCCACAAAACGGTTGAAGCTCCTGTTCAAAAATGATGCTCTGAAATCAACTTCTGTCACCTTTGTGATACATTTTGGGATAGTACCTAAAGTTTAAAGCAGAAATTGGGGCACTTTTGAAATATTCATTTTTGACCAAAATCGACAGGTCCGGGGCTTAGGGAATTTCTCATATGCCACAAAACGGTTGAAGCTCCTGTTCAAAAATGATGCTCTGAAATCAACTTCTGTCACCTTTGTGATACATTTTGGGATAGTACCTAAAGTTTAAAGCAGAAATTGGGGCACTTTTGAAATATTAATTTTTGACCAAAATCGACAGGTCCGGGGCTTAGGGAATTTTTCATATGCCACAAAACGGTTGAAGCTCCTGTTCAAAAATGATGCTCCAAAATCAACTTCTGTCACCTTAGTGATACATTTTGGGATAGTACCTAAAATTTAAAGCAGAAATTGGGGCACTTTTGAATTTTCATTTTTGACCAAAATCGACAGGTCCGGGGCTTAGGGAATTTTTCATATGCCACAAAACGGTTGAAGCTCCTGTTCAAAAATGATGCTCCAAAATATACTTCTGTCACCTTAGTGATACATTTTGGGATAGTACCTAAAGTTTAAAGCAGAAATTGGGGCACTTTTGAAATTTTCATTTTTGACCAAAATCGACAGGTCCGGGGCTTAGGGAATTTCTCATATGCCACAAAACGGTTGAAGCTCCTGTTCAAAAATGATGCTCCGAAATCAACTTCTGTCACCTTAGTGATACATTTTGGGATAGTACCTAAAGTTTAAAGCAGAAATTGGGGCACTTTTGAAATATTCATTTTTGACCAAAATCGACAGGTCCGGGGCTTAGGGAATTTCTCATATGCCACAAAACGGTTGAAGCTCCTGTTCAAAAATGATGCTCCGAAATCAACTTCTCTCACCTTAGTGATACATTTTGGGATAGTACCTAAAGTTTAAAGCAGAAATTGGGGCACTTTTGACATTTTCATTTTTGACCAAAATCGACAGGTCCGGGGCTTAGGGAATTTCTCATATGCCACAGAACGGTTGAAGCTCCTGTTCAAAAATGATGCTCCGAAATCAACTTCTGTCACCTTAGTGATACATTTTGGGATAGTACCTAAAGTTTAAAGCAGAAATTGGGGAACTTTTGAAATATTCATTTTTGACCAAAATCGACAGGTCCGGGGCTTAGGGAATTTCTCATATGCCACAAAACGGTTGAAGCTCCTGTTCAAAAATGATGCTCTGAAATCAACTTCTGTCACCTTTGTGATACATTTTGGGATAGTACCTAAAGTTTAAAGCAGAAATTGGGGCACTTTTGAAATATTCATTTTTGACCAAAATCGACAGGTCCGGGGCTTAGGGAATTTTTCATATGCCACAAAACGGTTGAAGCTCCTGTTCAAAAATGATGCTCCAAAATCAACTTCTGTCACCTTAGTGATACATTTTGGGATAGTACCTAAAATTTAAAGCAGAAATTGGGGCACTTTTGAATTTTCATTTTTGACCAAAATCGACAGGTCCGGGGCTTAGGGAATTTTTCATATGCCACAAAACGGTTGAAGCTCCTGTTCAAAAATGATGCTCCAAAATATACTTCTGTCACCTTAGTGATACATTTTGGGATAGTACCTAAAGTTTAAAGCAGAAATTGGGGCACTTTTGAAATTTTCATTTTTAACCAAAATCGACAGGTCCGGGGCTTAGGGAATTTCTCATATGCCACAAAACGGTTGAAGCTCCTGTTCAAAAATGATGCTCCGAAATCAACTTCTGTCACCTTAGTGATACATTTTGGGATAGTACCTAAAGTTTAAAACAGAAATTGGGGAACTTTTGAAATTTTCATTTTTGACCAAAATCGACAGGTCCGGGGCTTAGGGAATTTCTCATATGCCACAAAACGGTTGAAGCTCCTGTTCAAAAATGATGCTCTGAAATCAACTTCTGTCACCTTTGTGATACATTTTGGGATAGTACCTAAAGTTTAAAGCAGAAATTGGGGCACTTTTGAAATATTCATTTTTGACCAAAATCGACAGGTCTGGGGCTTAGGGAATTTTTCATATGCCACAAAACGGTTGAAGCTCCTGTTCAAAAATGATGCTCCGAAATCACTTCTGTCACCTTAGTGATACATTTTGGGATAGTACCTAAAGTTTAAAGCAGAAATTGGGGCACTTTTGAAATTTTCATTTTTGACCAAAATCGATAGGTTCGGGGCTTATTGAATTTCTCATATGCCACAAAACGATTGAAGCTCCTGTTCAAAAATGATGCTCCAAAATCAACTTCTGTCACCTTAGTGATACATTTTGGGATAGTACCTAAAGTTTAAAGCAGAAATTGGGGCACTTTTGAAATTTTCATTTTTGACCAAAATCGACAGGTCTGGGGCTTAGGAAATTTCTCATATGCCACAAAACGGTTGAAGCTCCTGTTCAAAAATGATGCTCCGAAATCAACTTCTGTCACCTTAGTGATACATTTTGGGATAGTACCTAAAGTTTAAAGCAGAAATTGGGGCACTTTTGAAATTTTCATTTTTGACCAAAATCGACAGGTCCGGGGCTTAGGGAATTTCTCATATGCCACAAAACGATTGAAGCTCCTGTTCAAAAATGATGCTCTGAAATCAACTTCTGTCACCTTAGTGATACATTTTGGGATAGTACCTAAAGTTTAAAGCAGAAATTGGGGCACTTTTGAAATTTTCATTTTTGACCAAAATCGACAGGTCCGGGGCTTAGGGAATTTCTCATATGCCACAAAACGGTTGAAGCTCCTGTTCAAAAATGATGCTCTGAAATCAACTTCTGTCACCTTTGTGATACATTTTGGGATAGTACCTAACGTTTAAAGCAGAAATTGGGGCACTTTTGAAATATTCATTTTTGACCAAAATCGACAGGTCCGGGGCTTAGGGAATTTCTCATATGCCACAAAACGGTTGAAGCTCCTGTTCAAAAATGATGCTCTGAAATCAACTTCTGTCACCTTTGTGATACATTTTGGGATAGTACCTAAAGTTTAAAGCAGAAATTGGGGCACTTTTGAAATATTCATTTTTGACCAAAATCGACAGGTCCGGGGCTTAGGGAATTTCTCATATGCCACAAAACGGTTGAAGCTCCTGTTCAAAAATGATGCTCCGAAATCAACTTCTGTCACCTTAGTGATACATTTTGGGATAGTACCTAAAGTTTAAAACAGAAATTGGGGAACTTTTGAAATTTTCATTTTTGACCAAAATCGACAGGTCCGGGGCTTAGGGAATTTCTCATATGCCACAAAACGGTTGAAGCTCCTGTTCAAAAATGATGCTCTGAAATCAACTTCTGTCACCTTTGTGATACATTTTGGGATAGTACCTAAAGTTTAAAGCAGAAATTGGGGCACTTTTGAAATATTCATTTTTGACCAAAATCGACAGGTCCGGGGCTTAGGGAATTTCTCATATGCCACAAAACGGTTGAAGCTCCTGTTCAAAAATGATGCTCCGAAATCAACTTCTGTCACCTTAGTGACACATTTTGGGATAGTACCTAAAGTATAAAGCAGAAATTGGGGCACTCTTGAAATTTTCATTTTTGACCAAAATCGACAGGTCTGGGGCTTAGGGAATTTTTCATATGCCACAAAACGGTTGAAGCTCCTGTTCAAAAATGATGCTCCGAAATCACTTCTGTCACCTTAGTGATACATTTTGGGATAGTACCTAAAGTTTAAAGCAGAAATTGGGGAACTTTTGAAATTTTCATTTTTGACCAAAATCGACAGGTCCGGGGCTTAGGGAATTTTTCATATGCCACAAAACGGTTGAAGCTCCTGTTCAAAAATGATGCTCCAAAATCAACTTCTGTCACCTTAGTGATACATTTTGGGATAGTACCTAAAGTTTAAAGCAGAAATTGGGGCACTTTTGAAATTTTCATTTTTGACCAAAATCGACAGGTCCGGGGCTTAGGAAATTTCTCATATGCCACAAAACGGTTGAAGCTCTTGTTCAAAAATGATGCTCCGAAATCAATTTTTTCACCTTAGTGATACATTTTGGGATAGTACCTAAAGTTTAAAGCAGAAATTGGGGCACTTTTGAAATTTTCATTTTTGACCAAAATCGACAGGTCCGGGGCTTAGGGAATTTCTCATATGCCACAAAACGATTGAAGCTCCTGTTCAAAAATGATGCTCTGAAATCAACTTCTGTCACCTTAGTGATACATTTTGGGATAGTACCTAAAGTTTAAAGCAGAAATTGGGGCACTTTTGAAATTTTCATTTTTGACCAAAATCGACAGGTCCTGGGCTTAGGGAATTTCTCATATGCCACAAAACGGTTGAAGCTCCTGTTCAAAAATGATGCTCTGAAATCAACTTCTGTCACCTTAGTGATACATTTTGGGACAGTACCTAAAGTTTAAAGCAGAAATTGGGGAACTTTTGAAATTTTCATTTTTGACCAAAATCGACAGGTCCGGGGCTTAGGGAATTTCTCATATGCCACAGAACGGTTGAAGCTCCTGTTCAAAAATGATACTCCGAAATCAACTTCTGTCACCTTAGTGATACATTTTGGGATAGTACCTAAAGTTTAAAGCAGAAATTGGGGAACTTTTGAAATTTTCATTTTTGACCAAAATCGACAGGTCCGGGGCTTAGGGAATTTCTCATATGCCACAAAACGGTTGAAGCTCCTGTTCAAAAATGATGCTCTGAAATCAACTTCTGTCACCTTTGTGATACATTTTGGGATAGTACCTAAAGTTTAAAGCAGAAATTGGGGCACTTTTGAAATATTCATTTTTGACCAAAATCGACAGGTCCGGGGCTTAGGGAATTTCTCATATGCCACAAAACGGTTGAAGCTCCTGTTCAAAAATGATGCTCCGAAATCAACTTCTGTCACCTTAGTGATACATTTTGGGATAGTACCTAAAGTTTAAAGCAGAAATTGGGGCACTTTTGAAATATTCATTTTTGACCAAAATCGACAGGTCCGGGGCTTAGGGAATTTCTCATATGCCACAAAACGGTTGAAGCTCCTGTTCAAAAATGATGCTCCGAAATCAACTTCTCTCACCTTAGTGATACATTTTGGGATAGTACCTAAAGTTTAAAGCAGAAATTGGGGCACTTTTGAAATTTTCACTTTTGACCAAAATCGACAGGTCCGGGGCTTAGGGAATTTCTCATATGCCACAGAACGGTTGAAGCTCCTGTTCAAAAATGATGCTCCGAAATCAACTTCTGTCACCTTAGTGATACATTTTGGGATAGTACCTAAAGTTTAAAGCAGAAATTGGGGAACTTTTGAAATATTCATTTTTGACCAAAATCGACAGGTCCGGGGCTTAGGGAATTTCTCATATGCCACAAAACGGTTGAAGCTCCTGTTCAAAAATGATGCTCTGAAATCAACTTCTGTCACCTTTGTGATACATTTTGGGATAGTACCTAAAGTTTAAAGCAGAAATTGGGGCACTTTTGAAATATTAATTTTTGACCAAAATCGACAGGTCCGGGGCTTAGGGAATTTTTCATATGCCACAAAACGGTTGAAGCTCCTGTTCAAAAATGATGCTCCAAAATCAACTTCTGTCACCTTAGTGATACATTTTGGGATAGTACCTAAAATTTAAAGCAGAAATTGGGGCACTTTTGAATTTTCATTTTTGACCAAAATCGACAGGTCCGGGGCTTAGGGAATTTTTCATATGCCACAAAACGATTGAAGCTCCTGTTCAAAAATGATGCTCCAAAATATACTTCTGTCACCTTAGTGATACATTTTGGGATAGTACCTAAAGTTTAAAGCAGAAATTGGGGCACTTTTGAAATTTTCATTTTTGACCAAAATCGACAGGTCCAGGGCTTAGGGAATTTCTCATATGCCACAAAACGGTTGAAGCTCCTGTTCAAAAATGATGCTCCGAAATCAACTTCTGTCACCTTAGTGATACATTTTGGGATAGTACCTAAAGTTTAAAGCAGAAATTGGGGCACTTTTGAAATATTCATTTTTGACCAAAATCGACAGGTCCGGGGCTTAGGGAATTTCTCATATGCCACAAAACGGTTGAAGCTCCTGTTCAAAAATGATGCTCCGAAATCAACTTCTCTCACCTTAGTGATACATTTTGGGATAGTACCTAAAGTTTAAAGCAGAAATTGGGGCACTTTTGAAATTTTCATTTTTGACCAAAATCGACAGGTCCGGGGCTTAGGGAATTTCTCATATGCCACAGAACGGTTGAAGCTCCTGTTCAAAAATGATGCTCCGAAATCAACTTCTGTCACCTTAGTGATACATTTTGGGATAGTACCTAAAGTTTAAAGCAGAAATTGGGGAACTTTTGAAATATTCATTTTTGACCAAAATCGACAGGTCCGGGGCTTAGGGAATTTCTCATATGCCACAAAACGGTTGAAGCTCCTGTTCAAAAATGATGCTCTGAAATCAACTTCTGTCACCTTTGTGATACATTTTGGGATAGTACCTAAAGTTTAAAGCAGAAATTGGGGCACTTTTGAAATATTCATTTTTGACCAAAATCGACAGGTCCGGGGCTTAGGGAATTTTTCATATGCCACAAAACGGTTGAAGCTCCTGTTCAAAAATGATGCTCCAAAATCAACTTCTGTCACCTTAGTGATACATTTTGGGATAGTACCTAAAATTTAAAGCAGAAATTGGGGCACTTTTGAATTTTCATTTTTGACCAAAATCGACAGGTCCGGGGCTTAGGGAATTTTTCATATGCCACAAAACGGTTGAAGCTCCTGTTCAAAAATGATGCTCCAAACTATACTTCTGTCACCTTAGTGATACATTTTGGGATAGTACC
This sequence comes from Pseudophryne corroboree, assembly GCF_028390025.1. Classification (NCBI taxonomy): domain Eukaryota; kingdom Metazoa; phylum Chordata; class Amphibia; order Anura; family Myobatrachidae; genus Pseudophryne; species Pseudophryne corroboree. The sequence goes on from NW_026970176.1 coordinate 380,045, forward strand.
TAAAGTTTAAAGCAGAAATTGGGGCACTTTTGAAATTTTCATTTTTAACCAAAATCGACAGGTCCGGGGCTTAGGGAATTTCTCATATGCCACAAAACGGTTGAAGCTCCTGTTCAAAAATGATGCTCCGAAATCAACTTCTGTCACCTTAGTGATACATTTTGGGATAGTACCTAAAGTTTAAAACAGAAATTGGGGAACTTTTGAAATTTTCTTTTTTGACCAAAATCGACAGGTCCGGGGCTTAGGGAATTTCTCATATGCCACAAAACGGTTGAAGCTCCTGTTCAAAAATGATGCTCTGAAATCAACTTCTGTCACCTTTGTGATACATTTTGGGATAGTACCTAAAGTTTAAAGCAGAAATTGGGGCACTTTTGAAATATTCATTTTTGACCAAAATCGACAGGTCTGGGGCTTAGGGAATTTTTCATATGCCACAAAACGGTTGAAGCTCCTGTTCAAAAATGATGCTCCGAAATCACTTCTGTCACCTTAGTGATACATTTTGGGATAGTACCTAAAGTTTAAAGCAGAAATTGGGGCACTTTTGAAATTTTCATTTTTGACCAAAATCGATAGGTTCGGGGCTTATTGAATTTCTCATATGCCACAAAACGATTGAAGCTCCTGTTCAAAAATGATGCTCCAAAATCAACTTCTGTCACCTTAGTGATACATTTTGGGATAGTACCTAAAGTTTAAAGCAGAAATTGGGGCACTTTTGAAATTTTCATTTTTGACCAAAATCGACAGGTCTGGGGCTTAGGAAATTTCTCATATGCCACAAAACGGTTGAAGCTCCTGTTCAAAAATGATGCTCCGAAATCAACTTCTGTCACCTTAGTGATACATTTTGGGATAGTACCTAAAGTTTAAAGCAGAAATTGGGGCACTTTTGAAATTTTCATTTTTGACCAAAATCGACAGGTCCGGGGCTTAGGGAATTTCTCATATGCCACAAAACGATTGAAGCTCCTGTTCAAAAATGATGCTCTGAAATCAACTTCTGTCACCTTAGTGATACATTTTGGGATAGTACCTAAAGTTTAAAGCAGAAATTGGGGCACTTTTGAAATTTTCATTTTTGACCAAAATCGACAGGTCCGGGGCTTAGGGAATTTCTCATATGCCACAAAACGGTTGAAGCTCCTGTTCAAAAATGATGCTCTGAAATCAACTTCTGTCACCTTTGTGATACATTTTGGGATAGTACCTAAAGTTTAAAGCAGAAATTGGGGCACTTTTGAAATATTCATTTTTGACCAAAATCGACAGGTCCGGGGCTTAGGGAATTTCTCATATGCCACAAAACGGTTGAAGCTCCTGTTCAAAAATGATGCTCTGAAATCAACTTCTGTCACCTTTGTGATACATTTTGGGATAGTACCTAAAGTTTAAAGCAGAAATTGGGGCACTTTTGAAATATTCATTTTTGACCAAAATCGACAGGTCCGGGGCTTAGGGAATTTCTCATATGCCACAAAACGGTTGAAGCTCCTGTTCAAAAATGATGCTCCGAAATCAACTTCTGTCACCTTAGTGATACATTTTGGGATAGTACCTAAAGTTTAAAACAGAAATTGGGGAACTTTTGAAATTTTCATTTTTGACCAAAATCGACAGGTCCGGGGCTTAGGGAATTTCTCATATGCCACAAAACGGTTGAAGCTCCTGTTCAAAAATGATGCTCTGAAATCAACTTCTGTCACCTTTGTGATACATTTTGGGATAGTACCTAAAGTTTAAAGCAGAAATTGGGGCACTTTTGAAATATTCATTTTTGACCAAAATCGACAGGTCCGGGGCTTAGGGAATTTCTCATATGCCACAAAACGGTTGAAGCTCCTGTTCAAAAATGATGCTCCGAAATCAACTTCTGTCACCTTAGTGACACATTTTGGGATAGTACCTAAAGTATAAAGCAGAAATTGGGGCACTCTTGAAATTTTCATTTTTGACCAAAATCGACAGGTCTGGGGCTTAGGGAATTTTTCATATGCCACAAAACGGTTGAAGCTCCTGTTCAAAAATGATGCTCCGAAATCACTTCTGTCACCTTAGTGATACATTTTGGGATAGTACCTAAAGTTTAAAGCAGAAATTGGGGAACTTTTGAAATTTTCATTTTTGACCAAAATCGACAGGTCCGGGGCTTAGGGAATTTTTCATATGCCACAAAACGGTTGAAGCTCCTGTTCAAAAATGATGCTCCAAAATCAACTTCTGTCACCTTAGTGATACATTTTGGGATAGTACCTAAAGTTTAAAGCAGAAATTGGGGCACTTTTGAAATTTTCATTTTTGACCAAAATCGACAGGTCCGGGGCTTAGGAAATTTCTCATATGCCACAAAACGGTTGAAGCTCTTGTTCAAAAATGATGCTCCGAAATCAATTTTTTCACCTTAGTGATACATTTTGGGATAGTACCTAAAGTTTAAAGCAGAAATTGGGGCACTTTTGAAATTTTCATTTTTGACCAAAATCGACAGGTCCGGGGCTTAGGGAATTTCTCATATGCCACAAAACGATTGAAGCTCCTGTTCAAAAATGATGCTCTGAAATCAACTTCTGTCACCTTAGTGATACATTTTGGGATAGTACCTAAAGTTTAAAGCAGAAATTGGGGCACTTTTGAAATTTTCATTTTTGACCAAAATCGACAGGTCCGGGGCTTAGGGAATTTCTCATATGCCACAAAACGGTTGAAGCTCCTGTTCAAAAATGATGCTCTGAAATCAACTTCTGTCACCTTAGTGATACATTTTGGGATAGTACCTAAAGTTTAAAGCAGAAATTGGGGCACTTTTGAAATTTTCATTTTTGACCAAAATCGACATGTCCGGGGCTTAGGGAATTTCTCATATGCCACAAAACGGTTGAAGCTCCTGTTCAAAAATGATGCTCCGAAATCAACTTCTGTCACCTTAGTGATACATTTTGGGATAGTACCTAAAGTTTAAAGCAGAAATTGGGGAACTTTTGAAATTTTCATTTTTGACCAAAATCGACAGGTCCGGGGCTTAGGGAATTTCTCATATGCCACAAAACGGTTGAAGCTCCTGTTCAAAAATGATGCTCTGAAATCAACTTCTGTCACCTTTGTGATACATTTTGGGATAGTACCTAAAGTTTAAAGCAGAAATTGGGGCACTTTTGAAATATTCATTTTTGACCAAAATCGACAGGTCCGGGGCTTAGGGAATTTCTCATATGCCACAAAACGGTTGAAGCTCCTGTTCAAAAATGATGCTCTGAAATCAACTTCTGTCACCTTTGTGATACATTTTGGGATAGTACCTAAAGTTTAAAGCAGAAATTGGGGCACTTTTGAAATATTCATTTTTGACCAAAATCGACAGGTCCGGGGCTTAGGAAATTTATCATATGCCACAAAACGGTTGAAGCTCTTATTCAAAAATGATGCTCTGAAATCAACTTCTGTCACCTTTGTGATACATTTTGGGATAGTACCTACAGTTTAAAGCAGAAATTGGGGCACTTTTGAAATTTTCATTTTTGACCAAAATCGACAGGTCCGGGGCTTAGGGAATTTCTCATATGCCACAAAACGGTTGAAGCTCCTGTTCAAAAATGATGCTCCGAAATCAACTTCTGTCACCTTAGTGATACATTTTGGGATAGTACCTAAAGTTTAAAACAGAAATTGGGGAACTTTTGAAATTTTCATTTTTGACCAAAATCGACAGGTCCAGGGCTTAGGGAATTTCTCATATGCCACAAAACGGTTGAAGCTCCAGTTCAAAAATTATGCTCTGAAATCAACTTCTGTCACCTTTGTGATACATTTTGGGATAGTACCTAAAGTTTAAAGCAGAAATTGGGGCACTTTTGAATTATTCATTTTTGACCAAAATCGACAGGTCCGGGGCTTAGGGAATTTCTCATATGCCACAAAACGGTTGAAGCTCCTGTTCAAAAATGATGCTCCGAAATCAACTTCTGTCACCTTAGTGATACATTTTGGGATAGTACCTAAAGTTTAAAGCAGAAATTGGGGCACTTTTGAAATTTTCATTTTTGACCAAAATCGACAGGTCCGGGGCTTAGGGAATTTCTCATATGCCACAAAACGGTTGAAGCACCTGTTCAAAAATGATGCTCCGAAATCAACTTCTGTCACCTTAGTGATACATTTTGGGATAGTACCTAAAGTTTAAAGCAGAAATTGGGGAACTTTTGAAATTTTCATTTTTGACCAAAATCGACAGGTCCGGGGCTTAGGGAATTTCTCATATGCCACAAAACGGTTGAAGCTCCTGTTCAAAAATGATGCTCTGAAATCAACTTCTGTCACCTTTGTGATACATTTTGGGATAGTACCTAAAGTTTAAAGCAGAAATTGGGGCACTTTTGAAATATTCATTTTTGACCAAAATCGACAGGTCCGGGGCTTAGGGAATTTCTCATATGCCACAAAACGGTTGAAGCTCCTGTTCAAAAATGATGCTCCGAAATCAACTTCTGTCACCTTAGTGACACATTTTGGGATAGTACCTAAAGTATAAAGCAGAAATTGGGGCACTCTTGAAATTTTCATTTTTGACCAAAATCGACAGGTCTGGGGCTTAGGGAATTTTTCATATGCCACAAAACGGTTGAAGCTCCTGTTCAAAAATGATGCTCCGAAATCACTTCTGTCACCTTAGTGATATATTTTGGGATAGTACCTAAAGTTTAAAGCAGAAATTGGGGAACTTTTGAAACTTTCATTTTTGACCAAAATCGACAGGTCCGGGGCTTAGGGAATTTTTCATATGCCACAAAACGGTTGAAGCTCCTGTTCAAAAATGATGCTCCAAAATCAACTTCTGTCACCTTAGTGATACATTTTGGGATAGTACCTAAAGTTTAAAGCAGAAATTGGGGCACTTTTGAAATTTTCATTTTTGACCAAAATCGATAGGTTCGGGGCTTAGGGAATTTCTCATATGCCACAAAACGATTGAAGCTCCTGTTCAAAAATGATGCTCCAAAATCAACTTCTGTCACCTTAGTGATACATTTTGGGATAGTACCTAAAGTTTAAAGCAGAAATTGGGGCACTTTTGACATTTTCATTTTTGACCAAAATCGACAGGTCCGGGGCTTAGGGAATTTCTCATATGCCACAAAACGGTTGAAGCTCCTGTTCAAAAATGATGCTCCAAAATCAACTTCTGTCACCTTAGTGATACATTTTGGGATAGTACCTAAAGTTTAAAGCAGAAATTGGGGCACTTTTGAAATTTTCATTTTTGACCAAAATCGATAGGTTCGGGGCTTATTGAATTTCTCATATGCCACAAAACGATTGAAGCTCCTGTTCAAAAATGATGCTCCAAAATCAACTTCTGTCACCTTAGTGATACATTTTGGGATAGTACCTAAAGTTTAAAGCAGAAATTGGGGCACTTTTGAAATTTTCATTTTTGACCAAAATCGACAGGTCCGGGGCTTAGGAAATTTCTCATATGCCACAAAACGGTTGAAGCTCCTGTTCAAAAATGATGCTCCGAAATCAACTTCTGTCACCTTAGTGATACATTTTGGGATAGTACCTAAAGTTTAAAGCAGAAATTGGGGCACTTTTGAAATTTTCATTTTTGACCAAAATTGACAGGTCCGGGGCTTAGGGAATTTTTCATATGCCACAAAACGATTGAAGCTCCTGTTCAAAAATGATGCTCCAAAATCAACTTCTGTCACCTTAGTGATACATTTTGGGATAGTACCTAAAGTTTAAAGCAGAAATTGGGGCACTTTTGAAATTTTCATTTTTGACCAAAATTGACAGGTCCGGGGCTTAGGGAATTTCTCATATGCCACAAAACGATTGAAGCTCCTGTTCAAAAATGATGCTCTGAAATCAACTTCTGTCACCTTAGTGATACATTTTGGGATAGTACCTAAAGTTTAAAGCAGAAATTGGGGCACTTTTGACATTTTCATTTTTGACCAAAATTGACAGGTCCGGGGCTTAGGGAATTTTTCATATGCCACAAAACGATTGAAGCTCCTGTTCAAAAATGATGCTCCAAAATCAACTTCTGTCACCTTAGTGATACATTTTGGGATAGTACCTAAAGTTTAAAGCAGAAATTGGGGCCCTTTTGAAATTTTCATTTTTGACCAAAATTGACAGGTCCGGGGCTTAGGGAATTTCTCATATGCCACAAAACGATTGAAGCTCCTGTTCAAAAATGATGCTCTGAAATCAACTTCTGTCACCTTAGTGATACATTTTGGGATAGTACCTAAAGTTTAAAGCAGAAATTGGGGCACTTTTGACATTTTCATTTTTGACCAAAATTGACAGGTCCGGGGCTTAGGGAATTTCTCATATGCCACAAAACGATTGAAGCTCCTGTTCAAAAATGATGCTCTGAAATCAACTTCTGTCACCTTAGTGATACATTTTGGGATAGTACCTAAAGTTTAAAGCAGAAATTGGGGCACTTTTGACATTTTCATTTTTGACCAAAATCGACAGGTCCGGGGCTTAGGGAATTTCTCATATGCCACAAAACGGTTGAAGCTCCTGTTCAAAAATGATGCTCCGAAATCAACTTCTGTCACCTTAGTGATACATTTTGGGATAGTACCTAAAGTTTAAAGCAGAAATTGGGGAACTTTTGAAATTTTCATTTTTGACCAAAATCGACAGGTCCGGGGCTTAGGGAATTTTTCATATGCCACAAAACGGTTGAAGCTCCTGTTCAAAAATGATGCTCCAAAATCAACTTCTGTCACCTTAGTGATACATTTTGGGATAGTACCTAAAATTTAAAGCAGAAATTGGGGCACTTTTGAATTTTCATTTTTGACCAAAATCGACAGGTCCGGGGCTTAGGGAATTTTTCATATGCCACAAAACGGTTGAAGCTCCTGTTCAAAAATGATGCTCCAAAATATACTTCTGTCACCTTAGTGATACATTTTGGGATAGTACCTAAAGTTTAAAGCAGAAATTGGGGCACTTTTAAAATTTTCATTTTTGACCAAAATCGACAGGTCCGGGGCTTAGGGAATTTCTCATATGCCACAAAACGATTGAAGCTCCTGTTCAAAAATGATGCTCCAAAATCAACTTCTGTCACCTTAGTGATACATTTTGGGATAGTACCTAAAGTTTAAAGCAGAAATTGGGGCACTCTTGACATTTTCATTTTTGACCAAAATCGACAGGTCCGGGGCTTAGGGAATTTCTCATATGCCACAAAACGGTTGAAGCTCCTGTTCAAAAATGATGCTCTGAAATCAACTTCTGTCACCTTTGTGATACATTTTGGGATAGTACCTAAAGTTTAAAGCAGAAATTGGGGCACTTTTGAAATTTTCATTTTTGACCAAAATCGACAGGTCCGGGGCTTAGGGAATTTCTCATATGCCACAAAACGGTTGAAGCTCCTGTTCAAAAATGATGCTCTGAAATCAACTTCTGTCACCTTTGTGATACATTTTGGGATAGTACCTAAAGTTTAAAGCAGAAATTGGGGCACTTTTGAAATATTCATTTTTGACCAAAATCGACAGGTCCGGGGCTTAGGGAATTTCTCATATGCCACAAAACGGTTGAAGCTCCTGTTCAAAAATGATGCTCTGAAATCAACTTCTGTCACCTTTGTGATACATTTTGGGATAGTACCTAAAGTTTAAAGCAGAAATTGGGGCACTTTTGACATTTTCATTTTTGACCAAAATCGACTGGTCCGGGGCTTAGGGAATTTCTCATATGCCACAAAACGGTTGAAGCTCCTGTTCAAAAATGATGCTCCGAAATCAACTTCTGTCACCTTAGTGATACATTTTGGGATAGTACCTAAAGTTTAAAGCAGAAATTGGGGAACTTTTGAAATTTTCATTTTTGACCAAAATCGACAGGTCCGGGGCTTAGGGAATTTTTCATATGCCACAAAACGGTTGAAGCTCCTGTTCAAAAATGATGCTCCAAAATCAACTTCTGTCACCTTAGTGATACATTTTGGGATAGTACCTAAAATTTAAAGCAGAAATTGGGGCACTTTTGAATTTTCATTTTTGACCAAAATCGACAGGTCCGGGGCTTAGGGAATTTTTCATATGCCACAAAACGGTTGAAGCTCCTGTTCAAAAATGATGCTCCAAAATATACTTCTGTCACCTTAGTGATACATTTTGGGATAGTACCTAAAGTTTAAAGCAGAAATTGGGGCACTTTTAAAATTTTCATTTTTGACCAAAATCGACAGGTCCGGGGCTTAGGGAATTTCTCATATGCCACAAAACGATTGAAGCTCCTGTTCAAAAATGATGCTCCAAAATCAACTTCTGTCACCTTAGTGATACATTTTGGGATAGTACCTAAAGTTTAAAGCAGAAATTGGGGCACTTTTGACATTTTCATTTTTGACCAAAATCGACAGGTCCGGGGCTTAGGGAATTTCTCATATGCCACAAAACGGTTGAAGCTCCTGTTCAAAAATGATGCTCTGAAATCAACTTCTGTCACCTTTGTGATACATTTTGGGATAGTACCTAAAGTTTAAAGCAGAAATTGGGGCACTTTTGAAATTTTCATTTTTGACCAAAATCGACAGGTCCGGGGCTTAGGGAATTTCTCATATGCCACAAAACGGTTGAAGCTCCTGTTCAAAAATGATGCTCTGAAATCAACTTCTGTCACCTTTGTGATACATTTTGGGATAGTACCTAAAGTTTAAAGCAGAAATTGGGGCACTTTTGAAATATTCATTTTTGACCAAAATCGACAGGTCCGGGGCTTAGGGAATTTCTCATATGCCACAAAACGGTTGAAGCTCCTGTTCAAAAATGATGCTCTGAAATCAACTTCTGTCACCTTTGTGATACATTTTGGGATAGTACCTAAAGTTTAAAGCCGAAATTGGGGCACTTTTGAAATATTCATTTTTGACCAAAATCGACAGGTCCGGGGCTTAGGGAATTTTTCATATGCCACAAAACGGTTGAAGCTCCTGTTCAAAAATGATGCTCCAAAATCAACTTCTGTCACCTTAGTGATACATTTAGGGATAGTACCTAAAATTTAAAGCAGAAATTGGGGCACTTTTGAATTTTCATTTTTGACCAAAATCGACAGGTCCGGGGCTTAGGGAATTTTTCATATGCCACAAAACGGTTGAAGCTCCTGTTCAAAAATGATGCTCCAAAATATACTTCTGTCACCTTAGTGATACATTTTGGGATAGTACCTAAAGTTTAAAGCAGAAATTGGGGCACTTTTAAAATTTTCATTTTTGACCAAAATCGACAGGTCCGGGGCTTAGGGAATTTCTCATATGCCACAAAACGATTGAAGCTCCTGTTCAAAAATGATGCTCCAAAATCAACTTCTGTCACCTTAGTGATACATTTTGGGATAGTACCTAAAGTTTAAAGCAGAAATTGGGGCACTTTTGACATTTTCATTTTTGACCAAAATCGACAGGTCCGGGGCTTAGGGAATTTCTCATATGCCACAAAACGGTTGAAGCTCCTGTTCAAAAATGATGCTCTGAAATCAACTTCTGTCACCTTTGTGATACATTTTGGGATAGTACCTAAAGTTTAAAGCAGAAATTGGGGCACTTTTGAAATTTTCATTTTTGACCAAAATCGACAGGTCCGGGGCTTAGGGAATTTCTCATATGCCACAAAACGGTTGAAGCTCCTGTTCAAAAATGATGCTCTGAAATCAACTTCTGTCACCTTTGTGATACATTTTGGGATAGTACCTAAAGTTTAAAGCAGAAATTGGGGCACTTTTGAAATATTCATTTTTGACCAAAATCGACAGGTCCGGGGCTTAGGGAATTTCTCATATGCCACAAAACGGTTGAAGCTCCTGTTCAAAAATGATGCTCTGAAATCAACTTCTGTCACCTTTGTGATACATTTTGGGATAGTACCTAAAGTTTAAAGCAGAAATTGGGGCACTTTTGACATTTTCATTTTTGACCAAAATCGACAGGTCCGGGGCTTAGGGAATTTCTCATATGCCACAAAACGGTTGAAGCTCCTGTTCAAAAATGATGCTCCGAAATCAACTTCTGTCACCTTAGTGATACATTTTGGGATAGTACCTAAAGTTTAAAGCAGAAATTGGGGAACTTTTGAAATTTTCATTTTTGACCAAAATCGACAGGTCCGGGGCTTAGGGAATTTTTCATATGCCACAAAACGGTTGAAGCTCCTGTTCAAAAATGATGCTCCAAAATCAACTTCTGTCACCTTAGTGATACATTTTGGGATAGTACCTAAAATTTAAAGCAGAAATTGGGGCACTTTTGAATTTTCATTTTTGACCAAAATCGACAGGTCCGGGGCTTAGGGAATTTTTCATATGCCACAAAACGGTTGAAGCTCCTGTTCAAAAATGATGCTCCAAAATATACTTCTGTCACCTTAGTGATACATTTTGGGATAGTACCTAAAGTTTAAAGCAGAAATTGGGGCACTTTTAAAATTTTCATTTTTGACCAAAATCGACAGGTCCGGGGCTTAGGGAATTTCTCATATGCCACAAAACGATTGAAGCTCCTGTTCAAAAATGATGCTCCAAAATCAACTTCTGTCACCTTAGTGATACATTTTGGGATAGTACCTAAAGTTTAAAGCAGAAATTGGGGCACTTTTGACATTTTCATTTTTGACCAAAATCGACAGGTCCGGGGCTTAGGGAATTTCTCATATGCCACAAAACGGTTGAAGCTCCTGTTCAAAAATGATGCTCTGAAATCAACTTCTGTCACCTTTGTGATACATTTTGGGATAGTACCTAAAGTTTAAAGCAGAAATTGGGGCACTTTTGAAATTTTCATTTTTGACCAAAATCGACAGGTCCGGGGCTTAGGGAATTTCTCATATGCCACAAAACGGTTGAAGCTCCTGTTCAAAAATGATGCTCTGAAATCAACTTCTGTCACCTTTGTGATACATTTTGGGATAGTACCTAAAGTTTAAAGCCGAAATTGGGGCACTTTTGAAATATTCATTTTTGACCAAAATCGACAGGTCCGGGGCTTAGGGAATTTTTCATATGCCACAAAACGGTTGAAGCTCCTGTTCAAAAATGATGCTCCAAAATCAACTTCTGTCACCTTAGTGATACATTTAGGGATAGTACCTAAAATTTAAAGCAGAAATTGGGGCACTTTTGAATTTTCATTTTTGACCAAAATCGACAGGTCCGGGGCTTAGGGAATTTTTCATATGCCACAAAACGGTTGAAGCTCCTGTTCAAAAATGATGCTCCAAAATCAACTTCTGTCACCTTAGTGATACATTTAGGGATAGTACCTAAAATTTAAAGCAGAAATTGGGGCACTTTTGAATTTTCATTTTTGACCAAAATCGACAGGTCCGGGGCTTAGGGAATTTTTCATATGCCACAAAACGGTTGAAGCTCCTGTTCAAAAATGATGCTCCAAAATATACTTCTGTCACCTTAGTGATACATTTTGGGATAGTACCTAAAGTTTAAAGCAGAAATTGGGGCACTTTTGAAATTTTCATTTTTGACCAAAATTGACAGGTCCGGGGCTTAGGGAATTTCTCATATGCCACAAAACGATTGAAGCTCCTGTTCAAAAATGATGCTCTGAAATCAACTTCTGTCACCTTAGTGATACATTTTGGGATAGTACCTAAAGTTTAAAGCAGAAATTGGGGCACTTTTGACATTTTCATTTTTGACCAAAATCGACAGGTCCGGGGCTTAGGGAATTTCTCATATGCCACAAAACGGTTGAAGCTCCTGTTCAAAAATGATGCTCCGAAATCAACTTCTGTCACCTTAGTGATACATTTTGGGATAGTACCTAAAGTTTAAAGCAGAAATTGGGGAACTTTTGAAATTTTCATTTTTGACCAAAATCGACAGGTCCGGGGCTTAGGGAATTTTTCATATGCCACAAAACGGTTGAAGCTCCTGTTCAAAAATGATGCTCCAAAATCAACTTCTGTCACCTTAGTGATACATTTTGGGATAGTACCTAAAATTTAAAGCAGAAATTGGGGCACTTTTGAATTTTCATTTTTGACCAAAATCGACAGGTCCGTGGCTTAGGGAATTTTTCATATGCCACAAAACGGTTGAAGCTCCTGTTCAAAAATGATGCTCCAAAATATACTTCTGTCACCTTAGTGATACATTTTGGGATAGTACCTAAAGTTTAAAGCAGAAATTGGGGCACTTTTAAAATTTTCATTTTTGACCAAAATCGACAGGTCCGGGGCTTAGGGAATTTCTCATATGCCACAAAACGATTGAAGCTCCTGTTCAAAAATGATGCTCCAAAATCAACTTCTGTCACCTTAGTGATACATTTTGGGATAGTACCTAAAGTTTAAAGCAGAAATTGGGGCACTTTTGACATTTTCATTTTTGACCAAAATCGACAGGTCCGGGGCTTAGGGAATTTCTCATATGCCACAAAACGGTTGAAGCTCCTGTTCAAAAATGATGCTCTGAAATCAACTTCTGTCACCTTTGTGATACATTTTGGGATAGTACCTAAAGTTTAAAGCAGAAATTGGGGCACTTTTGAAATTTTCATTTTTGACCAAAATCGACAGGTCCGGGGCTTAGGGAATTTCTCATATGCCACAAAACGGTTGAAGCTCCTGTTCAAAAATGATGCTCTGAAATCAACTTCTGTCACCTTTGTGATACATTTTGGGATAGTACCTAAAGTTTAAAGCAGAAATTGGGGCACTTTTGAAATATTCATTTTTGACCAAAATCGACAGGTCCGGGGCTTAGGGAATTTTTCATATGCCACAAAACGGTTGAAGCTCCTGTTCAAAAATGATGCTCCAAAATCAACTTCTGTCACCTTAGTGATACATTTTGGGATAGTACCTAAAGTTTAAAGCAGAAATTGGGGCACTTTGACATTTTCATTTTTGACCAAAATCGACAGGTCCGGGGCTTAGGGAATTTCTCATATGCCACAAAACGGTTGAAGCTCCTGTTCAAAAATGATGCTCCAAAATCAACTTCTGTCACCTTAGTGATACATTTTGGGATAGTACCTAAAGTTTAAAGCAGAAATTGGGGCACTTTTGAAATTTTCATTTTTGACCAAAATCGATAGGTTCGGGGCTTATTGAATTTCTCATATGCCACAAAACGATTGAAGCTCCTGTTCAAAAATGATGCTCCAAAATCAACTTCTGTCACCTTAGTGATACATTTTGGGATAGTACCTAAAGTTTAAAGCAGAAATTGGGGCACTTTTGAAATTTTCATTTTTGACCAAAATCGACAGGTCCGGGGCTTAGGAAATTTCTCATATGCCACAAAACGGTTGAAGCTCCTGTTCAAAAATGATGCTCCGAAATCAACTTCTGTCACCTTAGTGATACATTTTGGGATAGTACCTAAAGTTTAAAGCAGAAATTGGGGCACTTTTGAAATTTTCATTTTTGACCAAAATTGACAGGTCCGGGGCTTAGGGAATTTCTCATATGCCACAAAACGATTGAAGCTCCTGTTCAAAAATGATGCTCTGAAATCAACTTCTGTCACCTTAGTGATACATTTTGGGATAGTACCTAAAGTTTAAAGCAGAAATTGGGGCACTTTTGAAATTTTCATTTTTGACCAAAATCGACAGGTCCGGGGCTTAGGGAATTTCTCATATGCCACAAAACGGTTGAAGCTCCTGTTCAAAAATGATGCTCCAAAATCAACTTCTGTCACCTTAGTGATACATTTTGGGATAGTACCTAAAATTTAAAGCAGAAATTGGGGCACTTTTGAATTTTCATTTTTGACCAAAATCGACAGGTCCGGGGCTTAGGGAATTTTTCATATGCCACAAAACGGTTGAAGCTCCTGTTCAAAAATGATGCTCCAAAATATACTTCTGTCACCTTTGTGATACATTTTGGGATAGTACCTAAAGTTTAAAGCAGAAATTGGGGCACTTTTGAAATTTTCATTTTTGACCAAAATCGACAGGTCCGGGGCTTAGGGAATTTCTCATATGCCACAAAACGGTTGAAGCTCCTGTTCAAAAATGATGCTCCGAAATCAACTTCTGTCACCTTAGTGATACATTTTGGGATAGTACCTAAAGTTTAAAGCAGAAATTGGGGCACTTTTGAAATTTTCATTTTTGACCAAAATCGACAGGTCCGGGGCTTAGGGAATTTATCATATGCCACAAAACGGTTGAAGCTCCTGTTCAAAAATGATGCTCCGAAATCAACTTCTGTCACCTTAGTGATACATTTTGGGATAGTACCTAAAGTTTAAAACAGAAATTGGGGAACTTTTGAAATTTTCATTTTTGACCAAAATCGACAGGTCCGGGGCTTAGGGAATTTCTCATATGCCACAAAACGGTTGAAGCTCCTGTTCAAAAATGATGCTCCGAAATCAACTTCTGTCACCTTAGTGATACATTTTGGGATAGTACCTAAAGTTTAAAGCAGAAATTGGGGAACTTTTGAAATTTTCATTTTTGACCAAAATCGACAGGTCCGGGGCTTAGGGAATTTCTCATATGCCACAAAACGGTTGAAGCTCCTGTTCAAAAATGATGCTCTGAAATCAACTTCTGTCACCTTTGTGATACATTTTGGGATAGTACCTAAAGTTTAAAGCAGAAATTGGGGCACTTTTGAAATATTCATTTTTGACCAAAATCGACAGGTCCGGGGCTTAGGGAATTTCTCATATGCCACAAAACGGTTGAAGCTCCTGTTCAAAAATGATGCTCTGAAATCAACTTCTGTTACCTTTGTGATACATTTTGGGATAGTACCTAAAGTTTAAAGCAGAAATTGGGGCACTTTTGAAATTTTCATTTTTGACCAAAATCGACAGGTCCGGGGCTTAGGGAATTTCTCATATGCCACAAAACGGTTGAAGCTCCTGTTCAAAAATGATGCTCTGAAATCAACTTCTGTCACCTTTGTGATACATTTTGGGATAGTACCTAAAGTTTAAAGCAGAAATTGGGGCACTTTTGAAATTTTCATTTTTGACCAAAATCGACAGGTCCGGGGCTTAGGGAATTTCTCATATGCCACAAAACGGTTGAAGCTCCTGTTCAAAAATGATGCTCCAAAATCAACTTCTGTCACCTTAGTGATACATTTTGGGATAGTACCTAAAATTTAAAGCAGAAATTGGGGCACTTTTGAATTTTCATTTTTGACCAAAATCGACAGGTCCGGGGCTTAGGGAATTTTTCATATGCCACAAAACGGTTGAAGCTCCTGTTCAAAAATGATGCTCCAAAATATACTTCTGTCACCTTTGTGATACATTTTGGGATAGTACCTAAAGTTTAAAGCAGAAATTGGGGCACTTTTGAAATTTTCATTTTTGACCAAAATCGACAGGTCCGGGGCTTAGGGAATTTCTCATATGCCACAAAACGGTTGAAGCTCCTGTTCAAAAATGATGCTCCGAAATCAACTTCTGTCACCTTAGTGATACATTTTGGGATAGTACCTAAAGTTTAAAGCAGAAATTGGGGCACTTTTGAAATTTTCATTTTTGACCAAAATCGACAGGTCCGGGGCTTAGGGAATTTATCATATGCCACAAAACGGTTGAAGCTCCTGTTCAAAAATGATGCTCCGAAATCAACTTCTGTCACCTTAGTGATACATTTTGGGATAGTACCTAAAGTTTAAAACAGAAATTGGGGAACTTTTGAAATTTTCATTTTTGACCAAAATCGACAGGTCCGGGGCTTAGGGAATTTCTCATATGCCACAAAACGGTTGAAGCTCCTGTTCAAAAATGATGCTCCGAAATCAACTTCTGTCACCTTAGTGATACATTTTGGGATAGTACCTAAAGTTTAAAGCAGAAATTGGGGAACTTTTGAAATTTTCATTTTTGACCAAAATCGACAGGTCCGGGGCTTAGGGAATTTCTCATATGCCACAAAACGGTTGAAGCTCCTGTTCAAAAATGATGCTCTGAAATCAACTTCTGTCACCTTTGTGATACATTTTGGGATAGTACCTAAAGTTTAAAGCAGAAATTGGGGCACTTTTGAAATATTCATTTTTGACCAAAATCGACAGGTCCGGGGCTTAGGGAATTTCTCATATGCCACAAAACGGTTGAAGCTCCTGTTCAAAAATGATGCTCTGAAATCAACTTCTGTTACCTTTGTGATACATTTTGGGATAGTACCTAAAGTTTAAAGCAGAAATTGGGGCACTTTTGAAATATTCATTTTTGACCAAAATCGACAGGTCCAGGGCTTAGGGAATTTTTCATATGCCACAAAACGGTTGAAGCTCCTGTTCAAAAATGATGCTCCAAAATCAACTTCTGTCACCTTAGTGATACATTTTGGGATAGTACCTAAAATTTAAAGCAGAAATTGGGGCACTTTTGAATTTTCATTTTTGACCAAAATCGACAGGTCCGGGGCTTAGGGAATTTTTCATATGCCACAAAACGGTTGAAGCTCCTGTTCAAAAATGATGCTCCAAAATATACTTCTGTCACCTTAGTGATACATTTTGGGATAGTACCTAAAGTTTAAAGCAGAAATTGGGGCACTTTTGAAATTTTCATTTTTGACCAAAATCGACAGGTCCGGGGCTTAGGGAATTTCTCATATGCCACAAAACGGTTGAAGCTCCTGTTCAAAAATGATGCTCCGAAATCAACTTCTGTCACCTTAGTGATACATTTTGGGATAGTACCTAAAGTTTAAAGCAGAAATTGGGGCACTTTTGAAATTTTCATTTTTGACCAAAATCGACAGGTCCGGGGCTTAGGGAATTTATCATATGCCACAAAACGGTTGAAGCTCCTGTTCAAAAACGATGCTCCGAAATCAACTTCTGTCACCTTAGTGATACATTTTGGGAAAGTACCTAAAGTTTAAAACAGAAATTGGGGAACTTTTGAAATTTTCATTTTTGACCAAAATCGACAGGTCCGGGGCTTAGGGAATTTCTCATATGCCACAAAACGGTTGAAGCTCCTGTTCAAAAATGATGCTCCGAAATCAACTTCTGTCACCTTAGTGATACATTTTGGGATAGTACCTAAAGTTTAAAGCAGAAATTGGGGAACTTTTGAAATTTTCATTTTTGACCAAAATCGACAGGTCCGGGGCTTAGGGAATTTCTCATATGCCACAAAACGGTTGAAGCTCCTGTTCAAAAATGATGCTCTGAAATCAACTTCTGTTACCTTTGTGATACATTTTGGGATAGTACCTAAAGTTTAAAGCAGAAATTGGGGCACTTTTGAAATTTTCATTTTTGACCAAAATCGACAGGTCCGGGGCTTAGGGAATTTCTCATATGCCACAAAACGGTTGAAGCTCCTGTTCAAAAATGATGCTCCGAAATCAACTTCTGTCACCTTAGTGATACATTTTGGGATAGTACCTAAAGTTTAAAGCAGAAATTGGGGCACTTTTGAAATTTTCATTTTTGACCAAAATCGACAGGTCCGGGGCTTAGGGAATTTATCATATGCCACAAAACGGTTGAAGCTCCTGTTCAAAAATGATGCTCCGAAATCAACTTCTGTCACCTTAGTGATACATTTTGGGATAGTACCTAAAGTTTAAAACAGAAATTGGGGAACTTTTGAAATTTTCATTTTTGACCAAAATCGACAGGTCCGGGGCTTAGGGAATTTCTCATATGCCACAAAACGGTTGAAGCTCCTGTTCAAAAATGATGCTCCGAAATCAACTTCTGTCACCTTAGTGATACATTTTGGGATAGTACCTAAAGTTTAAAGCAGAAATTGGGGAACTTTTGAAATTTTCATTTTTGACCAAAATCGACAGGTCCGGGGCTTAGGGAATTTCTCATATGCCACAAAACGGTTGAAGCTCCTGTTCAAAAATGATGCTCTGAAATCAACTTCTGTCACCTTTGTGATACATTTTGGGATAGTACCTAAAGTTTAAAGCAGAAATTGGGGCACTTTTGAAATATTCATTTTTGACCAAAATCGACAGGTCCGGGGCTTAGGGAATTTCTCATATGCCACAAAACGGTTGAAGCTCCTGTTCAAAAATGATGCTCTGAAATCAACTTCTGTCACCTTTGTGATACATTTTGGGATAGTACCTAAAGTTTAAAGCAGAAATTGGGGCACTTTTGACATTTTCATTTTTGACCAAAATCGACAGGTCCGGGGCTTAGGAAATTTCTCATATGCCACAAAACGGTTGAAGCTCCTGTTCAAAAATGATGCTCCGAAATCAACTTCTGTCACCTTAGTGATACATTTTGGGATAGTACCTAAAGTTTAAAGCAGAAATTGGGGAACTTTTGAAATTTTCATTTTTGACCAAAATCGACAGGTCCGGGGCTTAGGGAATTTTTCATATGCCACAAAACGGTTGAAGCTCCTGTTCAAAAATGATGCTCCAAAATCAACTTCTGTCACCTTAGTGATACATTTTGGGATAGTACCTAAAATTTAAAGCAGAAATTGGGGCACTTTTGAATTTTCATTTTTGACCAAAATCGACAGGTCCGGGGCTTAGGGAATTTTTCATATGCCACAAAACGGTTGAAGCTCCTGTTCAAAAATGATGCTCCAAAATATACTTCTGTCACCTTAGTGATACATTTTGGGATAGTACCTAAAGTTTAAAGCAGAAATTGGGGCACTTTTAAAATTTTCATTTTTGACCAAAATCGACAGGTCCGGGGCTTAGGGAATTTCTCATATGCCACAAAACGATTGAAGCTCCTGTTCAAAAATGATGCTCCAAAATCAACTTCTGTCACCTTAGTGATACATTTTGGGATAGTACCTAAAGTTTAAAGCAGAAATTGGGGCACTTTTGACATTTTCATTTTTGACCAAAATCGACAGGTCCGGGGCTTAGGGAATTTCTCATATGCCACAAAACGGTTGAAGCTCCTGTTCAAAAATGATGCTCTGAAATCAACTTCTGTCACCTTTGTGATACATTTTGGGATAGTACCTAAAGTTTAAAGCAGAAATTGGGGCACTTTTGAAATTTTCATTTTTGACCAAAATCGACAGGTCCGGGGCTTAGGGAATTTCTCATATGCCACAAAACGGTTGAAGCTCCTGTTCAAAAATGATGCTCTGAAATCAACTTCTGTCACCTTTGTGATACATTTTGGGATAGTACCTAAAGTTTAAAGCCGAAATTGGGGCACTTTTGAAATATTCATTTTTGACCAAAATCGACAGGTCCGGGGCTTAGGGAATTTTTCATATGCCACAAAACGGTTGAAGCTCCTGTTCAAAAATGATGCTCCAAAATCAACTTCTGTCACCTTAGTGATACATTTAGGGATAGTACCTAAAATTTAAAGCAGAAATTGGGGCACTTTTGAATTTTCATTTTTGACCAAAATCGACAGGTCCGGGGCTTAGGGAATTTTTCATATGCCACAAAACGGTTGAAGCTCCTGTTCAAAAATGATGCTCCAAAATCAACTTCTGTCACCTTAGTGATACATTTAGGGATAGTACCTAAAATTTAAAGCAGAAATTGGGGCACTTTTGAATTTTCATTTTTGACCAAAATCGACAGGTCCGGGGCTTAGGGAATTTTTCATATGCCACAAAACGGTTGAAGCTCCTGTTCAAAAATGATGCTCCAAAATATACTTCTGTCACCTCAGTGATACATTTTGGGATAGTACCTAAAGTTTAAAGCAGAAATTGGGGCACTTTTGAAATTTTCATTTTTGACCAAAATTGACAGGTCCGGGGCTTAGGGAATTTCTCATATGCCACAAAACGATTGAAGCTCCTGTTCAAAAATGATGCTCTGAAATCAACTTCTGTCACCTTAGTGATACATTTTGGGATAGTACCTAAAGTTTAAAGCAGAAATTGGGGCACTTTTGACATTTTCATTTTTGACCAAAATCGACAGGTCCGGGGCTTAGGGAATTTCTCATATGCCACAAAACGGTTGAAGCTCCTGTTCAAAAATGATGCTCCGAAATCAACTTCTGTCACCTTAGTGATACATTTTGGGATAGTACCTAAAGTTTAAAGCAGAAATTGGGGAACTTTTGAAATTTTCATTTTTGACCAAAATCGACAGGTCCGGGGCTTAGGGAATTTTTCATATGCCACAAAACGGTTGAAGCTCCTGTTCAAAAATGATGCTCCAAAATCAACTTCTGTCACCTTAGTGATACATTTTGGGATAGTACCTAAAATTTAAAGCAGAAATTGGGGCACTTTTGAATTTTCATTTTTGACCAAAATCGACAGGTCCGTGGCTTAGGGAATTTTTCATATGCCACAAAACGGTTGAAGCTCCTGTTCAAAAATGATGCTCCAAAATATACTTCTGTCACCTTAGTGATACATTTTGGGATAGTACCTAAAGTTTAAAGCAGAAATTGGGGCACTTTTAAAATTTTCATTTTTGACCAAAATCGACAGGTCCGGGGCTTAGGGAATTTCTCATATGCCACAAAACGATTGAAGCTCCTGTTCAAAAATGATGCTCCAAAATCAACTTCTGTCACCTTAGTGATACATTTTGGGATAGTACCTAAAGTTTAAAGCAGAAATTGGGGCACTTTTGACATTTTCATTTTTGACCAAAATCGACAGGTCCGGGGCTTAGGGAATTTCTCATATGCCACAAAACGGTTGAAGCTCCTGTTCAAAAATGATGCTCTGAAATCAACTTCTGTCACCTTTGTGATACATTTTGGGATAGTACCTAAAGTTTAAAGCAGAAATTGGGGCACTTTTGAAATTTTCATTTTTGACCAAAATCGACAGGTCCGGGGCTTAGGGAATTTCTCATATGCCACAAAACGGTTGAAGCTCCTGTTCAAAAATGATGCTCTGAAATCAACTTCTGTCACCTTTGTGATACATTTTGGGATAGTACCTAAAGTTTAAAGCAGAAATTGGGGCACTTTTGAAATATTCATTTTTGACCAAAATCGACAGGTCCGGGGCTTAGGGAATTTTTCATATGCCACAAAACGGTTGAAGCTCCTGTTCAAAAATGATGCTCCAAAATCAACTTCTGTCACCTTAGTGATACATTTTGGGATAGTACCTAAAGTTTAAAGCAGAAATTGGGGCACTTTGACATTTTCATTTTTGACCAAAATCGACAGGTCCGGGGCTTAGGGAATTTCTCATATGCCACAAAACGGTTGAAGCTCCTGTTCAAAAATGATGCTCCAAAATCAACTTCTGTCACCTTAGTGATACATTTTGGGATAGTACCTAAAGTTTAAAGCAGAAATTGGGGCACTTTTGAAATTTTCATTTTTGACCAAAATCGATAGGTTCGGGGCTTATTGAATTTCTCATATGCCACAAAACGATTGAAGCTCCTGTTCAAAAATGATGCTCCAAAATCAACTTCTGTCACCTTAGTGATACATTTTGGGATAGTACCTAAAGTTTAAAGCAGAAATTGGGGCACTTTTGAAATTTTCATTTTTGACCAAAATCGACAGGTCCGGGGCTTAGGAAATTTCTCATATGCCACAAAACGGTTGAAGCTCCTGTTCAAAAATGATGCTCCGAAATCAACTTCTGTCACCTTAGTGATACATTTTGGGATAGTACCTAAAGTTTAAAGCAGAAATTGGGGCACTTTTGAAATTTTCATTTTTGACCAAAATTGACAGGTCCGGGGCTTAGGGAATTTCTCATATGCCACAAAACGATTGAAGCTCCTGTTCAAAAATGATGCTCTGAAATCAACTTCTGTCACCTTAGTGATACATTTTGGGATAGTACCTAAAGTTTAAAGCAGAAATTGGGGCACTTTTGAAATTTTCATTTTTGACCAAAATCGACAGGTCCGGGGCTTAGGGAATTTCTCATATGCCACAAAACGGTTGAAGCTCCTGTTCAAAAATGATGCTCCAAAATCAACTTCTGTCACCTTAGTGATACATTTTGGGATAGTACCTAAAATTTAAAGCAGAAATTGGGGCACTTTTGAATTTTCATTTTTGACCAAAATCGACAGGTCCGGGGCTTAGGGAATTTTTCATATGCCACAAAACGGTTGAAGCTCCTGTTCAAAAATGATGCTCCAAAATATACTTCTGTCACCTTTGTGATACATTTTGGGATAGTACCTAAAGTTTAAAGCAGAAATTGGGGCACTTTTGAAATTTTCATTTTTGACCAAAATCGACAGGTCCGGGGCTTAGGGAATTTCTCATATGCCACAAAACGGTTGAAGCTCCTGTTCAAAAATGATGCTCCGAAATCAACTTCTGTCACCTTAGTGATACATTTTGGGATAGTACCTAAAGTTTAAAGCAGAAATTGGGGCACTTTTGAAATTTTCATTTTTGACCAAAATCGACAGGTCCGGGGCTTAGGGAATTTATCATATGCCACAAAACGGTTGAAGCTCCTGTTCAAAAATGATGCTCCGAAATCAACTTCTGTCACCTTAGTGATACATTTTGGGATAGTACCTAAAGTTTAAAACAGAAATTGGGGAACTTTTGAAATTTTCATTTTTGACCAAAATCGACAGGTCCGGGGCTTAGGGAATTTCTCATATGCCACAAAACGGTTGAAGCTCCTGTTCAAAAATGATGCTCCGAAATCAACTTCTGTCACCTTAGTGATACATTTTGGGATAGTACCTAAAGTTTAAAGCAGAAATTGGGGAACTTTTGAAATTTTCATTTTTGACCAAAATCGACAGGTCCGGGGCTTAGGGAATTTCTCATATGCCACAAAACGGTTGAAGCTCCTGTTCAAAAATGATGCTCTGAAATCAACTTCTGTCACCTTTGTGATACATTTTGGGATAGTACCTAAAGTTTAAAGCAGAAATTGGGGCACTTTTGAAATATTCATTTTTGACCAAAATCGACAGGTCCGGGGCTTAGGGAATTTCTCATATGCCACAAAACGGTTGAAGCTCCTGTTCAAAAATGATGCTCTGAAATCAACTTCTGTTACCTTTGTGATACATTTTGGGATAGTACCTAAAGTTTAAAGCAGAAATTGGGGCACTTTTGAAATTTTCATTTTTGACCAAAATCGACAGGTCCGGGGCTTAGGGAATTTCTCATATGCCACAAAACGGTTGAAGCTCCTGTTCAAAAATGATGCTCTGAAATCAACTTCTGTCACCTTTGTGATACATTTTGGGATAGTACCTAAAGTTTAAAGCAGAAATTGGGGCACTTTTGAAATTTTCATTTTTGACCAAAATCGACAGGTCCGGGGCTTAGGGAATTTCTCATATGCCACAAAACGGTTGAAGCTCCTGTTCAAAAATGATGCTCCAAAATCAACTTCTGTCACCTTAGTGATACATTTTGGGATAGTACCTAAAATTTAAAGCAGAAATTGGGGCACTTTTGAATTTTCATTTTTGACCAAAATCGACAGGTCCGGGGCTTAGGGAATTTTTCATATGCCACAAAACGGTTGAAGCTCCTGTTCAAAAATGATGCTCCAAAATATACTTCTGTCACCTTTGTGATACATTTTGGGATAGTACCTAAAGTTTAAAGCAGAAATTGGGGCACTTTTGAAATTTTCATTTTTGACCAAAATCGACAGGTCCGGGGCTTAGGGAATTTCTCATATGCCACAAAACGGTTGAAGCTCCTGTTCAAAAATGATGCTCCGAAATCAACTTCTGTCACCTTAGTGATACATTTTGGGATAGTACCTAAAGTTTAAAGCAGAAATTGGGGCACTTTTGAAATTTTCATTTTTGACCAAAATCGACAGGTCCGGGGCTTAGGGAATTTATCATATGCCACAAAACGGTTGAAGCTCCTGTTCAAAAATGATGCTCCGAAATCAACTTCTGTCACCTTAGTGATACATTTTGGGATAGTACCTAAAGTTTAAAACAGAAATTGGGGCACTTTTGAAATTTTCATTTTTGACCAAAATCGACAGGTCCGGGGCTTAGGGAATTTCTCATATGCCACAAAACGGTTGAAGCTCCTGTTCAAAAATGATGCTCTGAAATCAACTTCTGTCACCTTTGTGATACATTTTGGGATAGTACCTAAAGTTTAAAGCAGAAATTGGGGCACTTTTGAAATATTCATTTTTGACCAAAATCGACAGGTCCAGGGCTTAGGGAATTTTTCATATGCCACAAAACGGTTGAAGCTCCTGTTCAAAAATGATGCTCCAAAATCAACTTCTGTCACCTTAGTGATACATTTTGGGATAGTACCTAAAATTTAAAGCAGAAATTGGGGCACTTTTGAATTTTCATTTTTGACCAAAATCGACAGGTCCGGGGCTTAGGGAATTTTTCATATGCCACAAAACGGTTGAAGCTCCTGTTCAAAAATGATGCTCCAAAATATACTTCTGTCACCTTAGTGATACATTTTGGGATAGTACCTAAAGTTTAAAGCAGAAATTGGGGCACTTTTGAAATTTTCATTTTTGACCAAAATCGACAGGTCCGGGGCTTAGGGAATTTCTCATATGCCACAAAACGGTTGAAGCTCCTGTTCAAAAATGATGCTCCGAAATCAACTTCTGTCACCTTAGTGATACATTTTGGGATAGTACCTAAAGTTTAAAGCAGAAATTGGGGCACTTTTGAAATTTTCATTTTTGACCAAAATCGACAGGTCCGGGGCTTAGGGAATTTATCATATGCCACAAAACGGTTGAAGCTCCTGTTCAAAAACGATGCTCCGAAATCAACTTCTGTCACCTTAGTGATACATTTTGGGAAAGTACCTAAAGTTTAAAACAGAAATTGGGGAACTTTTGAAATTTTCATTTTTGACCAAAATCGACAGGTCCGGGGCTTAGGGAATTTCTCATATGCCACAAAACGGTTGAAGCTCCTGTTCAAAAATGATGCTCCGAAATCAACTTCTGTCACCTTAGTGATACATTTTGGGATAGTACCTAAAGTTTAAAGCAGAAATTGGGGAACTTTTGAAATTTTCATTTTTGACCAAAATCGACAGGTCCGGGGCTTAGGGAATTTCTCATATGCCACAAAACGGTTGAAGCTCCTGTTCAAAAATGATGCTCTGAAATCAACTTCTGTTACCTTTGTGATACATTTTGGGATAGTACCTAAAGTTTAAAGCAGAAATTGGGGCACTTTTGAAATTTTCATTTTTGACCAAAATCGACAGGTCCGGGGCTTAGGGAATTTCTCATATGCCACAAAACGGTTGAAGCTCCTGTTCAAAAATGATGCTCCGAAATCAACTTCTGTCACCTTAGTGATACATTTTGGGATAGTACCTAAAGTTTAAAGCAGAAATTGGGGCACTTTTGAAATTTTCATTTTTGACCAAAATCGACAGGTCCGGGGCTTAGGGAATTTATCATATGCCACAAAACGGTTGAAGCTCCTGTTCAAAAATGATGCTCCGAAATCAACTTCTGTCACCTTAGTGATACATTTTGGGATAGTACCTAAAGTTTAAAACAGAAATTGGGGAACTTTTGAAATTTTCATTTTTGACCAAAATCGACAGGTCCGGGGCTTAGGGAATTTCTCATATGCCACAAAACGGTTGAAGCTCCTGTTCAAAAATGATGCTCCGAAATCAACTTCTGTCACCTTAGTGATACATTTTGGGATAGTACCTAAAGTTTAAAGCAGAAATTGGGGAACTTTTGAAATTTTCATTTTTGACCAAAATCGACAGGTCCGGGGCTTAGGGAATTTCTCATATGCCACAAAACGGTTGAAGCTCCTGTTCAAAAATGATGCTCTGAAATCAACTTCTGTCACCTTTGTGATACATTTTGGGATAGTACCTAAAGTTTAAAGCAGAAATTGGGGCACTTTTGAAATATTCATTTTTGACCAAAATCGACAGGTCCGGGGCTTAGGGAATTTCTCATATGCCACAAAACGGTTGAAGCTCCTGTTCAAAAATGATGCTCTGAAATCAACTTCTGTTACCTTTGTGATACATTTTGGGATAGTACCTAAAGTTTAAAGCAGAAATTGGGGCACTTTTGAAATTTTCATTTTTGACCAAAATCGACAGGTCCGGGGCTTAGGGAATTTCTCATATGCCACAAAACGGTTGAAGCTCCTGTTCAAAAATGATGCTCTGAAATCAACTTCTGTCACCTTTGTGATACATTTTGGGATAGTACCTAAAGTTTAAAGCAGAAATTGGGGCACTTTTGAAATTTTCATTTTTGACCAAAATCGACAGGTCCGGGGCTTAGGGAATTTCTCATATGCCACAAAACGGTTGAAGCTCCTGTTCAAAAATGATGCTCCAAAATCAACTTCTGTCACCTTAGTGATACATTTTGGGATAGTACCTAAAATTTAAAGCAGAAATTGGGGCACTTTTGAATTTTCATTTTTGACCAAAATCGACAGGTCCGGGGCTTAGGGAATTTTTCATATGCCACAAAACGGTTGAAGCTCCTGTTCAAAAATGATGCTCCAAAATATACTTCTGTCACCTTTGTGATACATTTTGGGATAGTACCTAAAGTTTAAAGCAGAAATTGGGGCACTTTTGAAATTTTCATTTTTGACCAAAATCGACAGGTCCGGGGCTTAGGGAATTTCTCATATGCCACAAAACGGTTGAAGCTCCTGTTCAAAAATGATGCTCCGAAATCAACTTCTGTCACCTTAGTGATACATTTTGGGATAGTACCTAAAGTTTAAAGCAGAAATTGGGGCACTTTTGAAATTTTCATTTTTGACCAAAATCGACAGGTCCGGGGCTTAGGGAATTTATCATATGCCACAAAACGGTTGAAGCTCCTGTTCAAAAATGATGCTCCGAAATCAACTTCTGTCACCTTAGTGATACATTTTGGGATAGTACCTAAAGTTTAAAACAGAAATTGGGGAACTTTTGAAATTTTCATTTTTGACCAAAATCGACAGGTCCGGGGCTTAGGGAATTTCTCATATGCCACAAAACGGTTGAAGCTCCTGTTCAAAAATGATGCTCCGAAATCAACTTCTGTCACCTTAGTGATACATTTTGGGATAGTACCTAAAGTTTAAAGCAGAAATTGGGGAACTTTTGAAATTTTCATTTTTGACCAAAATCGACAGGTCCGGGGCTTAGGGAATTTCTCATATGCCACAAAACGGTTGAAGCTCCTGTTCAAAAATGATGCTCTGAAATCAACTTCTGTCACCTTTGTGATACATTTTGGGATAGTACCTAAAGTTTAAAGCAGAAATTGGGGCACTTTTGAAATATTCATTTTTGACCAAAATCGACAGGTCCGGGGCTTAGGGAATTTCTCATATGCCACAAAACGGTTGAAGCTCCTGTTCAAAAATGATGCTCTGAAATCAACTTCTGTTACCTTTGTGATACATTTTGGGATAGTACCTAAAGTTTAAAGCAGAAATTGGGGCACTTTTGAAATTTTCATTTTTGACCAAAATCGACAGGTCCGGGGCTTAGGGAATTTCTCATATGCCACAAAACGGTTGAAGCTCCTGTTCAAAAATGATGCTCTGAAATCAACTTCTGTCACCTTTGTGATACATTTTGGGATAGTACCTAAAGTTTAAAGCAGAAATTGGGGCACTTTTGAAATATTCATTTTTGACCAAAATCGACAGGTCCAGGGCTTAGGGAATTTTTCATATGCCACAAAACGGTTGAAGCTCCTGTTCAAAAATGATGCTCCAAAATCAACTTCTGTCACCTTAGTGATACATTTTGGGATAGTACCTAAAATTTAAAGCAGAAATTGGGGCACTTTTGAATTTTCATTTTTGACCAAAATCGACAGGTCCGGGGCTTAGGGAATTTTTCATATGCCACAAAACGGTTGAAGCTCCTGTTCAAAAATGATGCTCCAAAATATACTTCTGTCACCTTAGTGATACATTTTGGGATAGTACCTAAAGTTTAAAGCAGAAATTGGGGCACTTTTGAAATTTTCATTTTTGACCAAAATCGACAGGTCCGGGGCTTAGGGAATTTCTCATATGCCACAAAACGGTTGAAGCTCCTGTTCAAAAATGATGCTCCGAAATCAACTTCTGTCACCTTAGTGATACATTTTGGGATAGTACCTAAAGTTTAAAGCAGAAATTGGGGCACTTTTGAAATTTTCATTTTTGACCAAAATCGACAGGTCCGGGGCTTAGGGAATTTATCATATGCCACAAAACGGTTGAAGCTCCTGTTCAAAAACGATGCTCCGAAATCAACTTCTGTCACCTTAGTGATACATTTTGGGAAAGTACCTAAAGTTTAAAACAGAAATTGGGGAACTTTTGAAATTTTCATTTTTGACCAAAATCGACAGGTCCGGGGCTTAGGGAATTTCTCATATGCCACAAAACGGTTGAAGCTCCTGTTCAAAAATGATGCTCCGAAATCAACTTCTGTCACCTTAGTGATACATTTTGGGATAGTACCTAAAGTTTAAAGCAGAAATTGGGGAACTTTTGAAATTTTCATTTTTGACCAAAATCGACAGGTCCGGGGCTTAGGGAATTTCTCATATGCCACAAAACGGTTGAAGCTCCTGTTCAAAAATGATGCTCTGAAATCAACTTCTGTTACCTTTGTGATACATTTTGGGATAGTACCTAAAGTTTAAAGCAGAAATTGGGGCACTTTTGAAATTTTCATTTTTGACCAAAATCGACAGGTCCGGGGCTTAGGGAATTTCTCATATGCCACAAAACGGTTGAAGCTCCTGTTCAAAAATGATGCTCTGAAATCAACTTCTGTCACCTTTGTGATACATTTTGGGATAGTACCTAAAGTTTAAAGCAGAAATTGGGGCACTTTTGAAATATTCATTTTTGACCAAAATCGACAGGTCCGGGGCTTAGGGAATTTCTCATATGCCACAAAACGGTTGAAGCTCCTGTTCAAAAATGATGCTCCAAAATCAACTTCTGTCACCTTAGTGATACATTTTGGGATAGTACCTAAAGTTTAAAGCAGAAATTGGGGCACTTTTGAAATTTTCATTTTTGACCAAAATTGACAGGTCCGGGGCTTAGGGAATTTCTCATATGCCACAAAACGATTGAAGCTCCTGTTCAAAAATGATGCTCTGAAATCAACTTCTGTCACCTTAGTGATACATTTTGGGATAGTACCTAAAGTTTAAAGCAGAAATTGGGGCACTTTTGAAATTTTCATTTTTGACCAAAATCGACAGGTCCGGGGCTTAGGGAATTTCTCATATGCCACAAAACGGTTGAAGCTCCTGTTCAAAAATGATGCTCTGAAATCAACTTCTGTCACCTTTGTGATACATTTTGGGATAGTACCTAAAGTTTAAAGCAGAAATTGGGGCACTTTTGAAATATTCATTTTTGACCAAAATCGACAGGTCCGGGGCTTAGGGAATTTTTCATATGCCACAAAACGGTTGAAGCTCCTGTTCAAAAATGATGCTCCAAAATCAACTTCTGTCACCTTAGTGATACATTTTGGGGATAGTACCTAAAATTTAAAGCAGAAATTGGGGCACTTTTGAATTTTCATTTTTGACCAAAATCGACAGGTCCGGGGCTTAGGGAATTTCTCATATGCCACAAAACGATTGAAGCTCCTGTTCAAAAATGATGCTCCAAAATCAACTTCTGTCACCTTAGTGATACATTTTGGGATAGTACCTAAAGTTTAAAGCAGAAATTGGGGCACTTTTGACATTTTCATTTTTGACCAAAATCGACAGGTCCGGGGCTTAGGGAATTTCTCATATGCCACAAAACGGTTGAAGCTCCTGTTCAAAAATGATGCTCCAAAATCAACTTCTGTCACCTTAGTGATACATTTTGGGATAGTTACCTAAAGTTTAAAGCAGAAATTGGGGCACTTTTGAAATTTTCATTTTTGACCAAAATCGATAGGTTCGGGGCTTATTGAATTTCTCATATGCCACAAAACGATTGAAGCTCCTGTTCAAAAATGATGCTCCAAAATCAACTTCTGTCACCTTAGTGATACATTTTGGGATAGTACCTAAAATTTAAAGCAGAAATTGGGGCACTTTTGAAATTTTCATTTTTGACCAAAATCGACAGGTCCGGGGCTTAGGAAATTTCTCATATGCCACAAAACGGTTGAAGCTCCTGTTCAAAAATGATGCTCCGAAATCAACTTCTGTCACCTTAGTGATACAATTTGGGATAGTACCTAAAGTTTAAAGCAGAAATTGGGGCACTTTGAAATTTTCATTTTTTGACCAAAATTGACAGGTCCGGGGCTTAGGGAATTTCTCTTATGCCACAAAACGATTGAAGCTCCTGTTCAAAAATGATGCTCTGAAATCAACTTCTGTCACCTTAGTGATACATTTTGGGATAGTACCTAAAGTTTAAAGCAGAAATTGGGGCACTTTTGAAATTTTCATTTTTGACCAAAATCGACAGGTCCGGGGGCTTAGGGAATTTCTCATATGCCACAAAACGGTTGAAGCTCCTGTTCAAAATGATGCTCCGAAATCAACTTCTGTCACCTTAGTGATACATTATTGGGATAGTACCTAAAGTTTAAAGCAGAAATTGGGGAACTTTTGAAATTTTCCATTTTTGACCCAAAATCGACAGGTCCGGGGCTTAGGGAATTTCTCATATGCCACAAAACGGTTGAAGCTCCTGTTCAAAAATGATGCTCTGAAATCAACTTCTGTCACCTTTGTGATACATTTTGGGGATAGTACCTAAAGCTTAAAGCAGAAATTGGGGCACTTTTGAAATTTTCATTTTTGACCAAAATCGACAGGTCCGGGGCTTAGGGAATTTCTCATATGCCACAAAACGGTTGAAGCTCCTGTTCAAAAATGATGCTCTGAAATCAACTTCTGTCACCTTAGTGATACATTTTGGGATAGTACCTAAAGTTTAAAGCAGAAATTGGGGAAATTTTGAAATATTCATTTTTGACCAAAATCGACAGGTCCGGGGCTTAGGGAATTTTTCATATGCCACAAAACGGTTGAAGCTCCTGTTCAAAAAATGATGCTCCAAAATCAACTTCTGTCACCTTAGTGATACATTTTGGGATAGTACCTAAAATTTAAAGCAGAAATTGGGGCACTTTTGAATTTTCATTTTTGACCAAAATCGACAGGTCCGGGGCTTAGGGAATTTTTCATATGCCACAAAACGGTTGAAGCACCTGTTCAAAAAATGATGCTCCAAAATATACTTCTGTCACCTTAGTGATACATTTTGGGATAGTACCTAAAGTTTAAAAGCAGAAATTGGGGCACTTTTGACATTTCATTTTTGACCAAAATCGACAGGTCCGGGGCTTAGGGAATTTCTCATATGCCACAAAACGGTTGAAGCTCCTGTTCAAAAATGATGCTCCAAAATCAACTTCTGTCACCTTAGTGATACATTTTGGGATAGTTACCTAAAGTTTAAAGCAGAAATTGGGGCACTTTTCAAATTTTCATTTTTGACCAAAATCGATAGGTTCGGGGCTTATTGAATTTCTCATATGCCACAAAACGATTGAAGCTCCTGTTCAAAAATGATGCTCCAAAATCAACTTCTGTCACCTTAGTGATACATTTTGGGATAGTACCTAAAGTTTAAAGCAGAAATTGGGGGAACTTTTGAAATTTTCATTTTTGACCAAAATCGACAGGTCCGGGGCTTAGGGAATTTCTCATATGCCCACAAAACGGTTGAAGCTCCTGTTCAAAAATGATGCTCTGAAATCAACTTCTGTCACCTTTGTGATACATTTTGGGATAGTACCTAAAGTTTAAAGCAGAAATTGGGGCACTTTTGAAATATTCATTTTTGACCAAAATCGACAGGTCCGGGGCTTAGGGAATTTTTCATATGCCACAAAACGGTTGAAGCTCCTGTTCAAAAATGATGCTCCAAAATCAACTTCTGTCACCTTAGTGATACATTTTGGGATAGTACCTAAAATTTAAAGCAGAAATTGGGGCACTTTTGAATTTTCATTTTTG
This sequence comes from Pseudophryne corroboree, assembly GCF_028390025.1. Classification (NCBI taxonomy): domain Eukaryota; kingdom Metazoa; phylum Chordata; class Amphibia; order Anura; family Myobatrachidae; genus Pseudophryne; species Pseudophryne corroboree. The sequence continues at coordinate 411,917 of NW_026970176.1, forward strand.
ACCAAAAATCGACAGGTCCGGGGCTTAGGGAATTTTTCATATGCCACAAAACGGTTGAAGCTCCTGTTCAAAAATGATGCTCCAAAATATACTTCTGTCACCTTAGTGATACATTTTGGGATAGTAACCTAAAGTTTAAAGCAGAAATTGGGGCACTTTTGACATTTTCATTTTTGACCATAATCGACAGGTCCGGGGCTTAGGGAATTTCTCATATGCCACAAAACGTTTGAAGCTCCTGTTCAAAAATGATGCTCCAAAATCAACTTCTGTCACTTTAGTGATACATTTTGGGATAGTACCTAAAGTTTAAAGCAGAAATTGGGGCACTTTTGAAATTTTCATTTTTGACCAAAATCGATAGGTTCGGGGCTTATTGAATTTCTCATATGCTCACAAAACGATTGAAGCTCCTGTTCAAAAATGATGCTCCAAAATCAACTTCTGTCACCTTAGTGATACATTTTGGGATAGTACCTAAAGTTTAAAGCAGATATTGGGGCACTTTTGAAATTTTCATTTTTGACCAAAATCGACAGGTCCGGGGCTTAGGAAATTTCTCATATGCCACAAAAACGGTTGAAGCTCCTGTTCAAAAATGATGCTCCGAAATCAACTTCTGTCACCATAGTGATACATTTTGGGATAGTACCTAAAGTTTAAAGCAGAAATTGGGGCACTTTTGAAATTTTCATTTCTGACCAAAATCGACAGGTCCGGGGCTTAGGGAATTTTTCATATGCCCACAAAACGGTTGAAGCTCCTGTTCAAAAATGATGCTCCAAAATATACTTCTGTCACCTTAGTGATACATTTTGGGATAGTACCCTAAAGTTTAAAGCAGAAATTGGGGCACTTTTGACATTTTCATTTTTGACCAAAATCGACAGGTCCGGGGCTTAGGGGAATTTCTCATATGCCACAAAACGATTGAAGCTTCTGTTCAAAAATGATGCTCCAAAATCAACTTCTGTCACCTTAGTGATACATTTTGGGATAAGTACCTAAAGTTTAAAGCAGAAATTGGGGCACTTTTGACATTTTCATTTTTGACCAAAATCGACAGGTCCGGGGCTTAGGGAATTTCTCATATGCCACAAAACGGTTGAAGCTCCTGTTCAAAAATGATGCTCCAATATCAACTTCTGTCACCTTAGTGATACATTTTGGGATAGTACCTGAAGTTTAAAGCAGAAATTGGGGCACTTTTGAAATTTTCATTTTTTGACCAAAATCGATAGGTTCGGGGCTTATTGAATTTCTCATATGCCACAGAAAACGATTGAAGCTCCTGTTCAAAAATGATGCTCCAAAATCAACTTCTGTCACCTTAGTGATACATTTTGGGATAGTACCTAAAATTTAAAGCAGAAATTGGGGCACTTTTGAAATTTTCATTTTTGACCAAAATCGACAGGTCCGGGGCTTAGGAAATTTCTCATATGCCACAAAACGGTTGAAGCTCCTGTTCAAAAATGATGCTCCGAAATCAACTTCTGTCACCTTAGTGATACATTTTGGGATAGTACCTAAAGTTTAAAGCAGAAATTGGGGCACTTTTGAAATTTTCATTTTTGACCAAAATTGACAGGTCCTGGGGCTTAGGGAATTTCTCATATGC